>NC_072384.2:30009738-30312768 GCF_028885625.2 Pongo pygmaeus | reverse complement strand
CAGTGGTTTATAGAATACTCTCAGAATTGTTCAATGCTCATTACTATCTAATTTTAGAACACTTTCATTACCTGAAAAAGAAACCTCATAGCAGCAGTCACCTCCCTCTCAGTTTAGGCAACCACTAATCTCTATTTTATAGCTTTGCCTATTCTAGACATCTTATTTTATTTATTTATTTTTGAGACAGTTTCACTCTGTCACTCAGGCTGGAGTCCAATGGCATGAACTCAGCTCACTGCAACCTCTGCTTTCTGAGTTCAAACGATTCTCCTGCCTCAGCCTCCTGAGTAGCTGGGGTTACAGGCATGCGTAGCCATGCTTGTTAATTTTTCCATTTTTAGTAGAGACGGGGTTTCACCATGTTGGCCAGACTGACCTAGAACTCTTGACCTCAAGTGATCCACCCGCCTCGACCTCCCAAAGTGTTGGGATTACAGGTGTGAGCTACAGTGCCCAGCCTAGACATTTTATATAAGTGATACTATACAGTATCTGATCTTTTGTGACTGGCTCTTTCACTTAGCATTATACTTTCAATATTTTTTTTCATGTTGTACCATGAATCAACAATTTGTTTTTTAAAATTGATGAACAATATTACATTTTATGGATTTATCACATTTTGTTTATCCATTCATCAGTTGATGGACATTTGGGTTGCTTCTACATTTTGGCTACTATGGCTAATGTTGCTCTGAGCATTTATGTACAAGTTTTAGAGGGACATATGTTTCTATTTTTCTTAGGTGTATACCTAGGAGCAGAATTATTGGTTTACATGGTAACTCTATGTTTAACAATATGAGGAACCACCAACTCTATTCCAAATTGGCATCACTAATGAGTATATTTTTATGGACATAATGGCCATTTATAACACCTTTTTTGGGGAAATGTTAATTCAAATCCTTTGCCCCCCAAATTGGACCGTCTTTTTATTGTTAAATTATAAGGGTTCTTTGTATATTTTGGATACAAGTCTGTCATCAGATATAGGATTTATAATTTTTTTTCCCATTCTGTATTTTTTTTTTTACTTTTTTTTTTTTTTTTTTTTTTAGACAGTGTCACTCTGTCACCCAGGCTGGAGTGCAGTGGTGCAATCTGAGCTCACTGCAAACTCCACCTCCCAGGTTCAAGCGATTCCCATGCTTCAGCCTCCCCAGTAGCTGGGATTACACGTGTGCACCATCACGACCAGCTCATTTTTATATTTTTAGTAGAGGTGGGGTTTCACCATGTTGGCCAGGCTGGTCTCGATCTCCTGCCTCAGCTTCCCAAAGTGCTGGGATTACAGGTGTGAGCCACCGCGCTTGGCCTTTTTTCATTTTTTTTTTTTTTTGAGAAAGTCTCGCTCTGTTGCCCAGGCTGGAGTGCAGTAGCGTGATCTCAGCTCACTGCAAGCTCTGCCTCCTGGGTTCATGCCATTCTCCTGCCTCAGCCTCCCGAGTAGCTAGGACTACAGGTGCCCGCCACCACGCTCACCTAATTTTTTGTATTTTTAGTAGAGACAGGGTTTCACTGTGGTCTCGATCTGACCTCATGATCCACCCACCTTGGCCTCCCAAAGTGCTGGGATTACAGGCATGAGCCACCGCGCCTGGCCTTTTTCACTTTCTTGATGGTGTACTCAATAGCAAAATTTTAGACAATTTGGATGCAATACAGTTTACCTATTTTTTCAATTATCCCTCATGTTTTTGGTGTCATATCTAAGAATATTATTTCATTTGTTTTTTATTTTTATAGAGACAGGGTCTTGTTATATTGCCCAGGTTGGTCTTGAACTCGTTGGCTCAAGCAATCCTCCTGCCTTAGGCTCTCAAAATGCTGGGGTTACAGGTGTGAGCCACTGGGCCCAGCTTGATTTTTAATAATTACTGTTGAAAATAAATATAAGCATTGCCATGCTGATTAACTTGCTTTCTGCGGCTGCCCTCACTTACAATGCAAATTTTACAGACTTCTCTAGACATTTAGCTGGAACTGCCATGTGTTTTCCCTAAAACCAGCTCATAATAGAGCTGGGCTCACCATAAATCCATTTCCTACTATTTGGTTGAGTTCTGCAGGCACTTTTACTTTGTAAAATGGTCTTGCTCACACCTGTAATCCTAGCACTTTGGGAGGCCAAAGGCAGGTGGATTGCCTGAGCTGAGGAGTTTGAGACCAGGCTGGGCAACATGGCGAAACCCCATCTCTCTGAAAAATACAAAAATTAGCCAGGCATGGTGGTGTGCGCCGTTAATCCCAGCTACTCTGGAAGCTGAGGCATGAGAATCGCTTGAACCTGGGAGGCAGAGTTTGCAGTGAGCTGAGATTGCACCACTGCACTTCAGCCTGGGCAACAGAGTGAGAATCTGTCTCAAAAAAAAAAAAGAAAGAAAGAAAGAGGAAAAAGAAGGAAAAAGCCCTTGGGGGAACATAAGTACTGAGAGTCTTAGCAAGCAAAGAATACATGTTTTGAGATGAAATTGAGGGAAAATAGAGAGTATAGTGTATTTTGGATAAGGAAATAAGACTGGTTTGTTGGAGGACACCCCAGCGTGATCTCTTTCTTATTATCCTTGGGATAGATTTCCCAAATGATATTCCAGCCCCTTAGGGCAACAACACAAAACACAGCAAAAAAAAAAAAAAAAAAAAAAAAAAAAAAAAACCTCACAGCATTTACAGGAGTAAAACTAATTGCAATCATACAATTCAGAAGAGCAGTGCTTTTATACTTTTATATGTATACAGATTACCTGTTAAAAACATAGGTTGGCTGGGCGCGGTGGCTCACACCTGTAATCCCAGCACTTTGGGAGGCCGAGGGGGGCTGATAATGAGGTCAGGAGTTTGAGATCAGCCTGGCAAACATAGTGAAACCCCATCTCTACTAAAAATACAAAAAATTATCTGGGCATAGTGGCGGGTGCCTGTAGTCCCAGCTACTCGGCAGGCTGAGGCAGGAGAATCACTTCAACCTAGGAGGCAGAGGTTGCAGTGAGCCGAGATCGCGCCACTGCACTCCAGCCTGGGCAACAGAGCAAGACTCCATCTCAAAAACAAAACAAAACAAAACAAAAAAAAAACATCAGTCAGGTAGTGATTAAGCAGGTATGGAATGGGGTCTTCAAAAGCCTACATTTTTAACAAGCTACAGGTAATGATGATGCTGTTGGTCAGGAACCAAACTTTAAACTTTAAATACCAAAGTTGTAGAAGGCAGAAGGGAGCAAAGCGTTCATTCCCTCCTTCAGAAGGGGAGAAACATTCACTTTTCAATCAGGCTGTGTTTATCGAGATGACTGACATTTTTTGCATGTGTTCAGACTTAAAGGTCAGATCTGTTTTCTTCTCAGCAGCTGCGTGGGAATTGCTTATCTCACACTTTCTGTATGGGGTTTGATTACCTAAGTGAACCAAAAAGTTTCACAATATTTTGGAGAAAAACACTTCTAGTAGCATCCAACATGCAACATTTTAAACCAGCCATGAAATGGCAGGCTTACAAAGTCAACTTGGGATCACATCTCTGGTCCAGGCAGAGGGAATGAGAACCCAGAGACTATCTCCCTGAGAGCCCTGTAGCTGTGTGTGAATGTGTATGTGTATGTGTAGGGATATGGACTGTAGACCCTGTTACAAATACTAAATATCTCTTTGGAAGAAGGCTGTCCTCAAATGTGCCGCTAAAATCATCCACAGGCTAGTCTTAGGCCAAACTGTAAAAGGAAAGAAGCCTATCCTTGGCAATTACTCAAGCAGACAGTCTGACAAGCATTCCTGAGTGTCTAGTACATACCAAGCACAGTATTCATGTCCCAGGTACAGAGATTAACAAGTCTCTGATCTCTAATGCACATGGTTTGATGGGAAGGCTGGCATTGAAATAGACAATTGCAACATTGTAATGTGTGTGGTATAATAGAGATATACACAGACTGGAGAGAGGTCCATTTCAGCCTCTGGAGGCAGATAGCTCAGGAATAACTTCTCAGATGTGATGCTTGAACTTGTTGCCCATTTTTTTTTTAAATTTTTACTCCCAAGTACCTTTATACCATTTAAGGAACTCTTCTGCAAAGAAGAGGGAATTTAAGGAAACTCCTTCACTTGGTGTTATTGATGGTGGCATATGATACTTGGTCCAGATAACAGGCCTGAATTTCCAACAGTATTCACCACTGAAAGCTATTCTTAAAATCTAAGAATGAATTGACAATAATAGAGTTCACCTACTAGGAAGACAGATCATTTAGGGGCTAGAGTGCTTATGTTCCAATCCTTAAAAGTCACATCACTGGAATGACTCCTGACATTTGTCAGAAGCTTGATCAGATCACAAAAGCCCTTCCCCTGGAGCAAGAGGCCTCCGCCAGGACTGAGTTCATTTACTTGACCTGGCCCTGAATTTCCGTAGTGGAGACAAGCCTCAGGAAAATGCTAACTGCCTGCTGTGTTGCCAGACTACAAAAGAGTGATCTGTAGAAGTGACAGGTACTTTCCCCCTCTGGGAGAGAAAGGTCCATGGTTCTCCTGCATGGACCCTCTAGCAAGCTACTTAATATGGAATCACACCGCTGGAGGAGATAGGCAAACCCTTCAACAGCCAGGTCAAATCTAAAAGGCAACTGAATCTGGCTGCAGAGGCAGGTGGCAGCTTAAAGTGGCACCAAGTCATAAAATGATTTCCCTTTTGAGCTTGGGGGAAGATACAATTTTTTTTTTTTTTTTTTTTTTTTTTTTGAGACAGAGTCTCGCTCTGTCCCCTAGGCTGGAGTGCAGTGGCGCGATCTCGGCTCTCTGCAAGCTCTGCCTTCCAGGTTCACGCCATTCTTCTGCCTCAGCCTCCCGAGTAGCTGGGACTACTCGGGCCCCCACCACGCCCAGCTAATTTTTTTGTATTTTTAGTAGAGATGGGGTTTCACTGTGTTAGCCAGAATGATCTCAATCTCCTGACCTCGTGATCCGCCCACCTCAGCCTCCAAAAGTGCTGGGATTACAGGCGTGAGCCACCGCACCTGGCCAGGGGAAGATACATTTTTAAGCAGCATTCCAGGCTAATGTGGGAGTACATGGATGCAACACTGTATCTCATGCTGGATTAACAGCCCTGGAAACCAGAGCTGTCTCTTAATCAAGACTAGGTATTTTGAACCCAGATAATCTGAGGCAGGTCTCAGTTAATTTAGAAAGTTCTTTTTTGCCAAGGTTGAGGACATGTCCATGACTTCTGCCCAAGGTTGTCAGGGCACAACTTGGTTTTACACATTTTAGGGAGACAAGAGACATCAATCAATATATGTAAGAAGTACATTAATTCATCCAGAAAGGGGGAGACAACTCAAAGCAAGCCCCCATCCCCACCCCGAGGGACTTCTATGTCACAGGTAGATGAGACACAAATGGTTGCATTCTTTTGAGTTTGTGATAAGTCTTTCCAAAGGGGGCAAGCAGAATATGCATCCATCTCTGTGAGCAGCAGGATGACTTTGAATAGAATGGGAGGCAGATTTGCCCTGAGAAGTTCCCAGCTTGAAAGGGCCCAAGACATTTTCCTTTCACAGTGTCTTAGTCCATTTTGTGTTGCTGTAAAGGAGTATCTGAAGTTGGGTAATTTATAAAGAAAAGAGGTTTATTTGGCTAATGGTTCTGCAGGCTGTACAAGACGCATGACACCAGCATCCATCTGCTCAGCTGCTGGTGAGGGCTTTAGGCTGCTTCTACTTGTGGAAGAAGGCAAAGGGGAGCCAGTATGTGCAGAGATCACAAGGCAAGTAGGGGGAGTAGGGGGAGGTTCTAGGCTCTTTTTATCAATCAACTCTTGTGGGAACTAATAAGAGTGAGATTTCACCAACCTTCCCCACCAGGGAAGGCATTAAGGTATTCACATAGGATCCACCCCCATGACCCAAACACCTCCCATGAGGCCCCACCTCCAGCCTCCAACTTATGAGGTTTGGGGAGACAAACATCCAAACTACAGCATTTTGCTCCTGGCCTTCCAAATGTCCTTCTCACTTTGCAAGATAAAATCATCCCTCTCCAATAGGCCTCCAAAATCTTAACTTGTTCCAGCATCACCTGAAAAGCTCACATTCCAAAGTCTCACCTGAAACTCAAGTTGCTTAGAGCTGTGAGCTGTAAAATCAAAAATAAGTTATTTGTTTTCAAAATACAATGATTGTACAGGCATTAGGTAAAGATTCTCATTCCAAGAGGGAGAGACGGGCCAAAAGAAAGGGGTAACAGGCCACACACAAGCCTGAAAATCAGCGTGGCAGACATTAAATCTTGAATCTCCAGAATAATGTACTTTGACTCCATGTCCCACATCCTGACACACTGGAAGAAGAGGTGGGCTCCCAAGGCTTAGGGCAGCCCTGACCCCATGGCTTTGCTGGGTGCAATCCCCCTGGCTGGCTGCTGTCATGGGTTGGAGTAGAATGCCTGTGGATTTTCCAGCCTGAGGGTACATGGTGCCAGTAGCTCTACTATTCTGGGGTCTGGAAGGTGATGGTTCTCTTCCTGCAGCTACACTAGACATGGTCCTAGTACAGGCTCTCAGTGGTGGCTATGCTTCTGCAGCAGGCTTTTGCCTGGGCACCACACATTCCTATACATCTTCTGAAATCTATGTGGAAGCCTCCAAGCTTTCACCACTCTTGCATTCTGGACATCTACAGACATAGCACGAGGTGTATGCTTCCAAGGTTTCCTGCTTACACACCCCAGAGTGGCAGCCTAAGCCATGCCTGGGACTCTTTGAGCTACATCTGGAGCTGGAACAACAGGAGCTATCGGGGGAACCAGCCCGCAATATTTCAACGTAGGTTCTTTTCTATTTTCCCTAAGTGTCAGCTGGTCTGAGAAGTAAAGAGAAAGAGTACAAAAGAGAGAAATTTACAGCTGGGCCTCCAGGGGTAACATCACCTATTGGTAGGTTCTGCGATGCCCCCTGAGCCACAAAACCAGGAAGTTTTTATTAGGGATTCCAAAAGAGGAGGTGGGTATGAACGGGGAGTAAGTCACAAAGATCTCATGCTTGAAAGGGCAATAAAAGATCACAAGGGCAGAGAGGCAGAGCAAGATCACAATGCCAGGGCAAAATTAGAATTACTGATGAGGTTCCATGTTCCACTGGGCATGCATTGTCATTGATAAACATCTTAACAGGAAACAGGGTTCAAGAGCAGACAACCAATCTGACTAGAATTCTCCAGGCTGAAATTTCCTAATCCTAGCAAGCCTGAGGGCACTGCAGGAGACCAGGGCTTATTTCATCCCTTATCTTCAACCACATAAGACAGACACTCCCAGAGTGGCAATTTAGAGGCCTCCCCCTGGGAATACATTCCTTTCCCAGGATTATTCGTTGCTGGGAAAAGAATTCAGTGATAGTTCTCCTATTCACTTTCTGCAAGAAGAGAAATATGACTGTCCTGCCCCGCCCCACAGACAGTCAGACATTATTGTTATCTCCCTTGTTCCCTGAAAATTGCTGTTATCCTGTTCTTTTTTAAGATGCCCAGATTTCATATTGTTCAAACACACGTTTTACAAACAATTTGTGCAGTTAACACAATCATCACAGGGTCCCAAGGCAACATACATCCTTAGCTTAGGAAGATGATGGGATTAAGAGATTAAAGACACCATAGGAAATTATAAGAGTATTGATTGGGAAAGTGATAAATGTCCATGAAATCTTCACAATTTATGTTCAGAGACTGCAGTAAAGACAGGCATAAGAAATTATAAAAGTATTAATTTGGGGAACTAATAAATGTCCATGAAATCTTCACAATTTATGTTCTTCTGCCACAGCTTCAGCCGGTCCCTCCATTTGGGGTCCCTGACTTCCCGCAACAGGGAGCAGTATCCCAGGGAGGCACAGGAAATTGGAACCCCAAACATGTCCCCAGAATCTATTCTGTCCTCCTAAGCCTCTGGGCTTGTGATGTGGGGGCAGCCTCAGAGATTTCTGAAGAATCTTTTTGGCCTTTTTTTCTATTGTTTCAACTATTAGCACCTGACTCCCTTTAGTCACGTTCATCTCTTAGCAAGTGGTTTTACTGCAGTACCCTTGGATTTCTCTCCTTAAAATGTTCTCTACTGCATAGCCAGACTGAAAATTTTCTAAATATTTACTCTCTGCTTCCTTTTTAATTATAAATTCCACCTTTAGGTTATTTCCTTGCTACCATATAAAATTGTAAGCAATTGAAAGCAGCCATGTCAGTTCTTGAAGGCTTTGCACCTTAGAAATTTATTCTCTCAGATACCTTAGGACAGCATTCTTAAATTTGTCCTTTCACTAATCCCAAGGGCATAAATGCAATGCAGGAAAGTTCTTTGCTAAAGCTAAAAAGGATGACTTTTGCTTTACTTTCCAATAAGTTTCTCATTTGCATCTGAGGTGCCATCAGCATAACTTTTACTGTCTATATTTCTATCAGAATTTTAGTCACAACCATTGTCTTAGTTCATTTGTGTTTCTATAAAGGAATACCTGAGGCAGGGTAATAAATTTTTAAGTTTCTTTAGCTTATAGTTCTGTAGGCTGTACAAGAAGCATGGCAGTGGAATCTGCTTCTGATGAGGGCCTCAAGCTTCCTTCAATCATGGTGCAAGATAAAGTGGAGTTGTTGTGTGCAGAGATCACATGGTGAGAGACGAAGAAAAAAAGCATGGAGATGCCAGGCTCTTTTCCACAACTGGCCCTCATGGGAACTAATACAGTGAGAACTTATTAACTACTGCAAGAATGGCAGCAAGCAATTCATAAAGGATTTACCCGCATGTCTTAAACACTTGCCAAAATGCTCCACCTCCAATAATGGGGACCAAATGTCAACATGAGGTTTGGAGAGGTGAAATCTCCAAACTATACCAACCACTTAACGAATCTCTAAGAAGTTTCCAACTTTCTCTTGCCTTATTGTGTTTTCTGAGTCCTCCAAAATCTTACAGCCTCTGCCCATTAACCAGTTCCAAAACCACTTCCACATTTTTAGGTATCTTTATAGTAACATCTCATTCCTTGGTACCAATTTTCTGTCTTTGTTTGTTTGTGTTGTTATAAAGGAATACCTGAAGCTGGGAAATTTATAAGGGAAGGGGGTTTGTATGGTACATTGTTCCACTGATTGTCCAAGAAGCACAGCACTAGCATCTGCATCTGGGAGGGCCTCAGGCTGCTTCCACTCATGGCAGAAAGTGAAGGGAAGCCAATATGTGCAGAGATCACACGCTGGGAGAGAAAGTAAGAGACACAGTGAGGCCATGCCTTGCTCTTTTTAACAACCAGTTCTCATGGGCACTAATAGAGGGAGAACTCATTACCATGAGGACTGCACTGAGCCAGGCCAAGCCATTCCTGGGGTGTGGGCCCCCATGACCAAAACACCTCCCATTTGGCCCCACCTCCAACATCAGGATCAAATTTCAACATGAGATTTAGGGAGACAAACATCCAAACTATAGCACTGGGTAACTGGGTGGCAGAGAGTGTGTATGATTGGAGTAGAATAATCAGGGGACTTAGGAGTATAGACCAACATTAGAAATCTGCTGCCATTTACTAACTGCCTGTCCTTTGACAGTAAGTTAACCAAGCTGCATGTCAGGATCTTCTGTGAAAAAAAGGAGTAATAGCTGCATCAGTTAAGGTTGCCCAGTAAAATATTGGAGGTCCAGTTAAATTTAAAGTTCAAATAAAGAACAAATAACTTTTTCACACAAGTGTACTCCAATTGATGCATGGGACACAATTATACAAAAATTTATTCATTGCCTTTGAAATCCAAATTTAACAGGGACATTGCCTTTCTGTTTGCTAAATCTGACAACCTTAGAGTTCATCAAGATAGACTAGTTTAAGCCAAAGTAATATTTAGTTCTAGAATCTTGCTGGCAAATTCTATTAAACAATTTGTGGTTCTCTAAGTGTCATCCCCAGAAAAGCAGCATCTGTGTGTCCTAGAAACATCGGAAATGCAATTTTAGACCTACTGAATTAGAAACTATGGGTATAGAGCCAGGCAATTTGTTTTATCAAGCCCTCCAGGTGACTCTGATAGACTAAAGTTTGAAAACTACTGCACACATTTGCAGAACATCTAAAAGCTAAACATTTTTCTGTCCTGTAGCCCAACAATTTCATGACTAAGTATATACCAAGAGAAATGAGTGCATTATTCACTAAAATATATGAATGGAGTTTTCATAACAGCTTTATATACGTCATGGCCCGTGGCTGAAATAACCCAAATATACATCAACAGGAGAACAAATAAATTATGGTACTTAGAACACGGCACAACTCTAAAATGAACAAATTTCTTATATGTGAAACAATCTGGGTGAAAATTTACAGACAATATTTTGAGTAAAAGAAATACGACACAAAAGAATATGTATGTTCTATGTGATTTTATTTATATACAGTTCCCAGATCAAGTGAATCTAATCTATTTTAATAGAAATCAAAATAGTGTAACTGGGGTTGGGATGGGTGGCTGTATTGACTGGAAAGAGAAATGAAATCTTCCGAGGTGCAGGAAATGTTGTACATCTTCACCTGGTTATGGTTATACTGGTGTATTTAGATGTATACCTTTATACATGTGTTCATTTAAGATTAATACACCTTACATATGTTATACCTCAAAAAGAGAAAAGAAAAAATAACTAATGAAACAAATCTCAGTGCCTAAAAGAATAAAAAAGTATGCCTCACTCCTACTACTTACTACTTTAAGCTTCCATCACCTAACCCGGGCCAGTCATTCATGTGGCCTTATCTGTCTTTAAGTGGGAAAAGCAGTACATCCTTCATAGAGGTAGAAAGAGCCGAATAGTTATGAACTATCTTACTGACTCCAACACACCTCCTTCTTGAAGTTCTGTGTAATAGACATAGTCTCATTTATTCATCCTCTTTTTTTAAAAAAAAAAAAAACTTATACTATGAACAAAGCGCTATGTTAGCCATGTGAGATTCAGTGATAAAATAAAATGGTCTTGCTCTTAGGGAGCTTATATTCAAAGAAGAAAGACATAAAAGAGATTACATAAATAATTAGTTAGAATTATGATAGATCCAGTAGGATTTTGACCACTTGCCTTCATCATTTTCTTAAGGCACTGGTGCTGCCTGGGTACCTCTTTTGCAACCAGGCAGCATCAGCCAAGATATGCATGACACAATCTGAAACATCCTTTCTCACCCTCTTCAACACCTCAGCAGCTACATGAGCCATCACCAGTTCATAAACGGGGTAAAGAGTAGAACTGTCCTAGCCAGTAGTTTAGTGGAAGACACTGAGATTCTAAACTGCATTAGAAGCTGAATGCAAAATTCAAAATATTTCAGCAGGCAAAAGAAAGTCAAACAGGGCTTAACATTCACCACTGATCCTCTGGAAGCCCATGATACAACCAACTATTGCAGTGGATTGACTAAATTTGCAAGAGTAGAAGAAAGAGAAATGTGAAGGCAGAAAAGCAACAGCAACAATAAAAAGTATCAAAGGGTGAGAGCTATATGATAAAAATAACCAGAAGAATAGCCAAACATTTGGAAGAGAGGTTCTCATACTTGGTCATCCATCAGAATTGCCTTGGGGACTGTTTACAAATGTTGTTGGGCCCTACCCACAGAATTTCTGATTCAGTAGATCCAGAGAGGGGCCTAAGAATTTTCACCTCAATAATTCTCAGGTCATGCTGGTGTCGTTAGTCACCACACACTGAGACATTGCTGAACACACACTGAGAATTGCTGATCTAGAGGGAGGAAGGAAATGTAACACTGAACTGCTCTCACTTTCCTTCTATTTTGAACAAGCCGCTATTATTCTGAAACAGAAAACTTAGACATTCTGCCTACTAATGCTATTATTTTTTCAAATTCACCATTAAGATGTAGGGATGTGGTAACAGCTGTGAAACCTCTTGCACTATACTGGGTCTTCCTTGAGTCCACTACAAGAAATAAATCAGTGACTTTTCCTATTTATTCTTCACTTGACCCTTGAACAAAGAAAGGGTTAAGGATGTGAAGTTCAGGCTCATCTCTGAGGTAAAAATCCAAGTATAACTTTTGACTCCCCAAAAACATAACTACTAATAGCCTCCTTTGACTGGAAGCCTTACCAATAACATAAACAGTTGCTTGACACGTATATTGTGGGTTACGCTTATTGTATACTGTATTCTTACAAAAAAGTAAGCTAGAGAGAAGAGAAAAGAAAATATTACTAAGAAAATTATAAGAAAGAGAAAATATTCTTACTACACATTAAGTGGGAGTGAAACATCATAAAGGTCTTTATCCTCATCATCTTTATGTTGAGTGGGCTGAGAAGGAGGAGAGGAGGGGTTCATCTTGCTGTCTCAAGGATGGCAGAGGCAGAGTAAAATCTACAAATAAGTGGACCCCTGTAGTTGAAATCTGTGTCATTCACGGGTCAACTCTGTGTGCATGTGTGTGTGTGTGTGTGTGTGTGTGTGTGTGTGTGTATTAATTCAGTTTAGACTACAAAGGGCAACCCGCTCTCCAGGAACCAAGACTGATGCTGGATGATGCCACATATACAAGATGGCATATAGGAGGACCTTCAGTAGCAGAGGCTAGGAACCACAGGGTTGAGGGGAGGTAGTAAGTGAAATAATGGGGCTAGGCTAGAAAAGAAAGTAGTATCATAGCGTTCATTTTTGTATTGCAAATATCTTTTCTCCATGCCCTTATAAAATAATATTTAAATGTGTTTTTAATCAGTCCTAAATAATTGGTAAATTATTACATCATCATTATCATCATATTTTCTCATTCATGGAAAAGATATTTACTGAGCCTTTAATGAATGCCAATCACTGTGCAGGTTTTAGAGATTCATTCATGAATGAGGTAAATCTACTCCATGTACTTAACTGATAGAGATTTAAAACTATACTCATGTAACCATGTCATTAATTCCTGTCAGGATAACCCCACTGCTTCCCATTTTCATTCCTCTACATTTAATTACAACCCAGTCTTCTACTCTAACCTCTCCCTGCGATCTTGATCTATGAGATATTTGCCCCTTCATCATCCTTTCCCTTCTGTTGAAAGCAAACCTCCTCTCAATGCCTGTAAGCCCCATTCACCCTTATCCATTCTGTAAGGATCATTTCAGCCCTCATTTTTACTGAAGCCTCTTACCTCCACTTTAGTCCAAAGTCAGAACTCTTTCTTTCTAATTTTCTGTAGGACCTAATGTGCCCATTAGGCATTTAAATGTACACATTCAGTATTGAATCTGTATTGAGCCATGTTATGTTTAAGTAGTATTGTCCCTTTGCAATTTTCATCTATCAGAATTATGGATAAGATTTGCTGTCCCTTCATAAAATTGTGTTTCCATGGTAGTGTCATTTAAGGTTGAATCATTTTCTCATAGGCACTATGAGTGGCTGCCTCTTAAAATATAGGCTAATTCAATCATTCTCAAATGCAGTCTTGATCAGAAATAATCCTTTCGGTTATTTGCTCAAGTGTGTGTGTGTGTTCAGGTCCCAACCCAAGACCAACTGTCTCAGAATTTCCAGATAATCTCAGAATTTTGAGATAACATGGCCTGAGGATCTATCTTTCAAACAAGTGCCTCCAGCGAATCTTATGAAGAAGCAAGTTTGGGAACCTTCTAGCTGCACATTAAACTAAAAAACTGAAGGTTTTTTTTTTTAAAAAAAAAATCAATATCCTAGAATAATTAATTCAAAATCTCTAAAGCTGAGGTTCTCCTGGCATATTTTCTTTTCTATTTTTACATCTTTCTGTGGCATTTATTTATTTATTTGTTTTAATTTATTTTTTATTTCAATAGGTTTTGGGGGAACAGGTAGTGTTTGGTTACATGAATAAGTTCTTTAGTGGTGATTTCTGAAATTTTCGTGTACCCATCACCCAAGCAGTGTATACTGTACCCAACATGTAGTCTTTTATCCCTCACCTGCTTCCCACCCCTTCCCCAAGTCCCAAAAGTCCATTGTATCATTTTATGCCTTTGCATTCTCATAGCTCAGCTCCCACTTTAACAGTGAGAATGTACAATGTTTGGTTTTCCATTCCTGAGTTACTTCACTTAGAATAATAGTCTCCAATTCCATCCAGTTGCTGTGAATGCCATTATTTTGTTCCTTTTTATGGCTAAGTAGTGTTCGATAGTATATATATATATATATATATATATATATATTTGTGTGTATATATATATATTTGTGTGTATATATATATACACACATATATATATTATTTTATCCACTAGTTGATTGATGGGCATTTGGGCTGGTTCCACATTTTTACAATTGCAAATTGTGTTGCTCTAAACATGCATGTGCAAGTATCTTTTTAATATAATGACCTCCTTCCTCTGGGTAGAAACTTAGACATGGGATTGCTGGATCAAACGGTGGATGTACTTTTATTTCTTTAAGGAATCTCCACACCGTTTTTCACAGTGGTTGTACTATTCACTATACACTATTACAGTGTAAAGGTATTCACTTTTTACTGCATCCATGCCAACATCTACTATTTTTTGATTTTTTGATTATAACCATTCTTGTAGGAGTGAGGTGTTATTGCATTGTGATTTTGATTTGCATTTTCCTGATCATTAGTGATACTGAGCATTTTTACTTTTGCTTGTTGACCATTTATATATCTTCTTAAAAGAATTGTCTATTCATGTCCTTAGCCCACTCTTTGATGGGATTGTCTGGTTTTCTTCTTGCTGATTTGTTTGAGTTCTTTGTAGATTCTGGATATTAGTCCTTTGTCAGATGTATAGATTGTGAAGATTTTTTTTCTCACTCTGTGGGTTGTCTGTTAACTCTACTGATTATTTCTTTTGCTGTGCAGAAGCTTCTTAGTTTAATTAAGTTCCATCTATTTATCTTTAGTTTCGTTGCATTTGCTTTGGGTTCCTGGTCATGAAGTCTTTGCCTAAGCCAATGTCTAGAAGGGTTTTCTGAAGTTATCTTCTAGGATCTTTATGGTTTCAGGTCTTAGATTTAGGTCTAATCCAACTTGAGTTGATTTTTATATAAGGTGAGAGATGAGGATCCAGTTTCATTCTCCTACATGTGGCTTGCCAATGATCTCAGCACCATTTATTGAATATGGTGTCCTTTCCACACTTTGTTTTGTTTGCTTTGTTGAAAATCAGTTGCCTGTAAGTATTCAGCTTTATTTCTGAGTTCAGAAAATGGGGGATGTGGAGGAGCGGAAAAGATCTGCAGGACTGCCATCAGGGCCAGACTCGCTGCCCAGTTCAATCCTCTGGACAGCTGCACGGACCCTACCTGTTTACCCTTAAGGTTTCACGCCCTCTTGAATTCTCTCTTCAAAGTTCTTTCCAACTTTCCCTTGTGGTACTGGTTGACTACTGGTCTTGTGCCGGTCTTTAGCCTTAATTGGAGTTTACCACCAGCTTTGGGCTGCATTCCCAAGAAACCTGACTCCAGGAAGATCTGGGCTGGTTCACCTTTTATGCCCACACCACCCTGAATGTGCCCAATCTCTTCTGATCTCGGAAGATAAGCAAGATCGGGCCTGGCTAGTACTTGGATGGGAGTCCTCTGGCATGTTTTCTAAAAGCCCTCTATGTTCCGAATGGGCAACTAAGTTAAGAACCACTGCATAGTGTAACTTACGAGCAAGATTGCTGAATAGTCAGTGAAAACAGGGAGTTTAGTACAAAGTCTCTTCATGTATATTTCCTCCATAGAAGATGTGGGAGAATCTTAAATTAAAATAATACTCACCAGCTGCCAATTCATTTCTTATAAGTAACATATACACATTTTAGACAAATTGGAAAACACTGAAAAGTACAGGAAAGTAAATAGAGTCACTCATTAAGTCAGCATTCCCCATGAGCACTGTGATCTATTTCATCCTAATCATTTTATCCACAGATTATATATACATCTCCCAACTGTAACAAAATTGGTTTTATATTTGTGTACTATTTTAACATACTTCTTTCTATTAATATAGAATATGTATTTTACATGTTATTTTTTTCTAAAATATGATGTTAAAGAATGTCCATTATTAAATGGGTATAAAAATTGTTTAGCTAAAACCTATTTCTGTAGGTTTTTCCATTATAATTAATGCCACCATAAATATTTGTACATAGGGTTTTATATATGCCACTGGTCATTTTCCAGCATTATTGAAGAAGATAAATATAATAAAACATACAACTCTTTCTCAGGTAGCCAGAAGTGGATTACTGAGTTAATAGATGATCAAATAACTTTTATTTTCTCTTCAGAAATATAGTAGCAGCTTAGCAAAAATTCACGGAGATATCTTTTTCCATTGCTGTAATGAACACAGTTTATTACAAATATATTTTAACTGGCTAATTTTCCAAGTGAAGGAGTTGTACTTAATTTATTTAATTTGTATGACTAAGAAGTGACATTTTTCCTTAGGCATTTGTCTAATTCTTCCTTTTGCAAATTGCCCATTTACACTTTGTCCTTTTTTTTGGTCAGAGGAGACTTTTTGCCTCATTAATTTGTAGGAAATCCTTACTTAGTAAGTAATGGTAAGTTTCTTATCCCTTTTTTGCTCTCATCATCCTCCTCCCACTTTTACATCTGTTATTTTTTAAACTTTAATCAAAGTTATTAGTCCTTGGGGAGAGAGTTCTAACTTTTGATATTATATTTGCTTTTCCTAATCCAAATTCAGATATTTATTAATTCATTTATTTTCTAACTTTCCTGTCACTTCATATGTATGTTTCCCATACATATGAGTGTGTATACAGAAATACATATGTGTGTGCTTTTATTATTCCAGAATGTATTGCAATAGATTAACATCTACTGTATACTATATTCTCACAAAAAAAGCTAGAGAAAAGAAAATATTATGAAGAAAGTTATAAGGAGGAGAAAACATTCTTACTACTCATTAAGTGAAAGTGGAAAATCATAAAGATCTTCATCCTCATCATCTTCATGTTGAGTGGGCTGAGGAGGAGGAGGAAGAGCAGGTGTTGAAAGAGGGGGGTTAGGCATCCTTTTGTTCATTTCTAGAAATGTTCATTTCCCTCAGTGGTATTTACAAAATAATTTCAATTATTTCACTAAGTTATATACTGCCTTTATTATATACTAAATTTTTAAATTCTTTTTTCCTCTATTTACTATCTTGTTTTATTGACCTGTCTTATCCTGACACCTGTTTCACATTGTTTAAATTATTGTGACTACCTTAATAGATATGACCATCAGGATGCACAAAACCTACCTACTTTTGCTTTTATAATAAATTTAAGCAATTTTGTGTCAAACTTAAGATATGACTTATAGTTAATGAAAGAAAAACCCAAGATATAGTTAAAATCTATCAATTTTAATTGATATCACCAATATTTAACTGAAATTCTCTTCTTAATTTTTAAGAAACTTACTTCACTTTTGTCCATTCATGTTGTATAAACACCATAGAACTTGTGTTCACATGTCTTTGGGTAATTTCTGTGATTTCATTCATTTCTTACCCTGTCTGCTTGGAGGGTGGCTGTGGACTTTACAAAATACTTTTATTTATAACTGTGGCTCATACCAAACATGTTTTAGTGAAATAAATATTTGATTTCAGTTTGTATATCTTATATAAAAATATAATCCATACCAAAATTTTCTAGAACACATTTATTGCACACATTGAAGCATATTAGTCTACAGTGTATCATGAAATATAGGCCTAAAATAATCTAATTGCTATCCATAGTAAGAGACTCTTCTCCGGTCTCTTGTAGTGTGCGCTTATCTACTTTGTTTATGTATTCTGCCAACTTCTTTAAGTTTGTATTTTAATCCCTAGCAGTTGGGTAAACATTCATAACGTGTGTGTGACAATTATTTGTGAACTGCCCTCCTTTCAAAAGCATCGATAATCAAAGTTTAATGCACAATCGAATTTTTTCCTTCCTGGATCAAGCCTATAACCGTAACACTGTGAAACTCTCAGAAATTGCTCTATTACACCAAGAAGCTTACACTGCTCTTTGACACACAACCCTTTGGATGGTCTGACTATCTTGTAATGTTCCAATTGCTACAGTAATCAGTTAGAGGCCAGACACGTTTTATTATAAGAGCAAACAGAGTGCATCTGCTCTAGGGATCAGAGAGAGAGAAAGATACTAGATTTGACAGCAGCAGCCTTCTAAAAACAGACTGACCTGAAATAAAAATTTCTGGAGCTAGAGTAGTTAGTGTTGTGACAATCAGTTTACATCTAAATAACAGAATCTATACCAGAGACCACTCAGCAAAAAAAAAAAAAAAAAAAAAAAGTTTTTTTAATAAGATTCTTGCACTTTGCCTTTCTTCAGCCAATACACAGCATAGCAAACCCCAGATCAAGATATGAAACTTTGTCTTTACCTTGTGTTGAGAGAATATCAATTAGGTGGAAAAGAAATTAAAACGTCAGGCTTTGATAATATAGCATTAAATGATAAACTGAACTGCCGAGACAGCAAAGCCGTTATGTTAACAGAAGTGTGCGTTACTATGACTTGTGTTTACTCGTGTGCTGCACACATTTCATCCTGCCTGTGTATTCTAGTCTCTGGCCTCTTAAAAAGATTAAAAGCTGTAATTTTTTCTTAAATATATCTCCTAAGTCACTAATTACATTCCCTAGACTCTTACATCCTTATTCATGTGACCATTTCTTGTATTTTACAATGGGACTATTGTCAGCTTAACAATCTAGCTGTAATACCCAGGGAAGGCCACACACTCTCAATGCTAAATCACATTACCGAATATTTTTTTCTTAGAACTTGTTTTATCGACCACTTGAGAAAGGTTTAATTGTAAAAGTGCTAAATGAGAATCCAAAGAATTTGTTCTTTTTTCTTAAGTAAATTTGAAGTTGCTTTGCTTAAACATGTAATGATGCCTGTGATGTGCATGGTATCAAAATATATGTAGACAGTATTCAAATATCTGAGTGACATGTGTCTTAGGTACCAATCTTGTTGCCAAATGTTCACTCCCAGGGTATTTGCTGAAAGGCTTGGATTTCATTTAGGGACTCGGTTCCTGTTTTCTTCTTCTCAATTAGATACCATTCAGTTCTAAAATCTAAAGATCAAGCAGTTACCCAGAGGAGCTTCTCCATGAACAATCACTCTTTATTCCATAAATGAGCCAGATGTTCCCAGGAAATTAGTTATTCCTTGGATATTACAAGTTAAGTGAAAGATTATTTTCTAGGTATTACACTATCGGGGATACACTGCTAATAAGCATAATAATATTATTTAAAATATCTGGAGGATTTAATGATCTGCAGTTCACTTTAAATTTTTATGTGTAGGAATAATATAGTTCAGTGATCCTGAAAGTTGCTGTATTGCAACAGATGTTAAATCGTTGAGATTAATTCAATGTCATGAAAATATACTCTTAGCAGAAAACAATTAGCTGCCGTTCACTTACCGTCTATACCAGGTAATAGACTCACTGTT
Source organism: Pongo pygmaeus (assembly GCF_028885625.2). NCBI lineage: Eukaryota > Metazoa > Chordata > Mammalia > Primates > Hominidae > Pongo > Pongo pygmaeus. Next base: position 30,293,215 of record NC_072384.2, on the reverse strand, counting down.
GACAAGCAATCAAAAAGGCACATTCCTAGTTGCTGTTATGAGGTTTGTATTCATTCTGCCACACCTGTGATGATCTCTATAGGGGTGCTGAGAAACATGAGGATGTGGTAAAATTTCAGAAATATGTATTCAGAAAGGCTTTGGGAAAAACATGAAATCAATATGGAGATTGTGATAAATGTAGCTCATATGACCTCTGTTCTGAACATTTTGTCAGATCAAAAAGTATGATATCTTGGCCGGGTGCGGTGGCTCATGCCTGTAGTCCCAGCACTTTGGGAGGCTGAGGCAGGCGGATCATGAGGTCAGGAGATCGAGACCATCCTGGCTAACACGGTGAAACCCCGTCTCTATTAAAAATACAAAAAATTAGCCGGGCATGGTGGCGGGTGCCTGTAGTCCCAGCTACTCAGGAGACTGAGGAAGGAGAATGGCGTGAACCCGGCAGGCAGAGCTTGCAGGGAGCCGAGATGGCGCCACTGCACTCTAGCCTGGGCGACAGGGCGAGACTCTGTCTCAAACAAACAAACAAACTATATATATATATATATATATATATATATATATATATATATAAAATCTCTATCCCATCATTAAATATTTTGGCCAATTCAATTGGTGCATTCCACATGGGGAGGATGGTTGAAAGATTGTGGCCAGGAAGAATAAGCCAAATCTATCTTTTGATTACATAGATTAGCCAATTCTTTTTCAAAATTGTTGTTTCAGTAGTCGGAATTCCTGGTGCAGCTACTCTAAGATCTGGTCCTATATGCATTATTATCTGCAAACATTCCTACATTAATTGACTGGCCCCTCAGGCAACTTCAACATCCATTGCTCTTATTATTGCCTTTTACTATAAATATATTAGTGACCATTATACCTTGCTCAGTGTAATACAAATTATATATGCTAAAGAACAAAGTTTTTATGAGCAGTTACTTAGAAACACCTTAGTAAGTCATGTTTTCTAAAAAGTAGGAAGACAATTGAGTTAGAGTGAAATAATTATTGTCTTTCACTCTTTGTAAAAATGAACTGTTTTTCTTTCGTTTATTATGCTTTAAGTTCTGGAGTACATGTGCAGAACATGCAGGTTCCTTACATAGGTATACACGTGCCCATGGTGGTTTGCTGCACCCATCAACCCGTCACCTACATTAGATATTTCTCCTGATGGTATCCCTCCTCTAGCCCTCCACCCCCCGACAGGCCCAGGTATGTGATGTTCCCCTCCCTGTGTCCATGTGTTCTCATTGTTCAACTCTCACTTATGGGTGAGAACATGTGGTGTTTGGTTTTCTGTTCTTGTGTTAGTTTGCTGAGAATGATGGTTTCCAGCTTCATCCATGTCCCTGCAAAGGACATGAACTCATCCATTTTATGTCTGCATAGTATTCCATGTCGTATATGTGCCACATTTTTTTTTTTTTTGAGATGGAATCTCGCTCTGTCACCCAGGCTGGAGTGCAATGGCACAATCTCAGCTCACTACAACCTCTGCCTCCTGGGTTCAAGCGATTCTCCTGCGTCAGCCTCCTGAGTAGCTGGAATTACAGGCTTGTGCCACCATGCCCAGCTAATTTTTATATTCTTAGTAGAGATAGGGTTTCACCATGTTGGTCAGGCTGGTCTTGAACTCCTGACTTCGTGATCCACCCACCTCAGCCTCCCAAAGTGCTGGGATTACAGGTGTGAGCCACCGCGCCCGGCCATGTGCCACATTTTCTTTATCCAGTCTATCATTGATGGTCATTTGGGTTGGCTTCAAGTCTTTGCTATTGTGAATAGTGCTGCAATAAACATATATGTGCACATGTCTTTATAGTAAAATGATTTATAATCCTTTGGGTATACTGTTTTTCTGATTATAATTTAAGTCACAAATATTATAGAAAATACAGAAGTTATAAAAGTATTTTAAAAATCAGCCATCACTCTAAAGAAAACCATCATTAAGATGTTAACGTATTTCTTTTCATTGTTTTTAAAAATTGTTGAGACTGTGATATATGTACAACTTCCTCACTGCAGTTACATAAAACTTTATAGCACAGCGTTTTCTTAGGTTGTTATTATACCACTTTCAACACAAGATGTTATGGCTGCACAGTATCCCATTGTGTTAGTATGTGGTAATTCAGTTAGCTTGGTTTTTTATCTTTTTTGCTATCATAATATAATTCTATGTTAAATATCTTAGGGTAATTTTTTAAAAGTTTAATTTCTTTATGTGTAATAGTTTTTCAGGAGTAGGATACTTTGAATTTGTGCATTAAACATATTGTTGAACCAAGACTGACAATTTCCTTTCCCTCGGTATGCACATTTAAAGAAGATATTTCTTTGATGTTGCAAATAATGTAATTTATAGACATATTTCACATTTATAGACCCTACACTATTAATAATATGATTCATTATTACAAGAGTAGTGTATATGGATTCCAAATCCATTTCAACCTTTACCAGCTTTGGATAACTGGTCTAATTCTACAGGAGAAAAATTGTACTTTCATTTCATAAGCATTTCTTTTCTCTGATACTGGTGAATTTGATTCATGCCGTTGTTTGTTAAACATCCACCTTTCATTTCTTTAAATCAGTTATTTGTTTTCCATCCTCTACATTTTAGGCATTCCTTCCCTTAATAAGTTTTGTAAATTAAATTTTTTCTTATCCAAACATTGAAAATATATGGTCATCATACTTTTAACCAGGCATCATTTGTTTTATTAAAGGAAACTTTCTTGAGCCTTAGGACAGAGTTAAAGACTTTTTCTATAGGAACCATATAACATAGTAATGACTATCACTGAATGAGCACTAAGGTTTTTACATTAGGCATTTTACGTACACTATCTTTTTAAGTCTTCAAAACAGCACTACAAAATAAATATTGAGGTTGAAGGATGTTTAATAGCTACAGGATTTTTTTCGTTAGACTTGATTTTTTTAATATTCTTATCCAGTTTCATAATCAGGAGTTTTTGCAGTTACTTAGGTGAATTTAAAAATGTCCCCAAGAATAGACATAAGCTGCTGGAACAAAACAGCTTAGAAATAGACCCACACAAGTATAATCAACTGCTCTTTGAAAAAGGAGCAAAGACATTGCAGTAGAGAAAAGGATAGTCTCTTCAACAAATGGTGTTGGAGAACTTGAATGTCCATATGCAAAAACCAAAACAAAAGCATAAAACAAAACACATAGACACCAATTCAAAATAAATTGTATACCTACAGGCTGCATGTAAAATGCAAAACCAAAAAATTCCTAGAAAAATGTGAAGCAGAAAATCTATGTAAATTTGTGTTTGGTGGTGATATTTTAGTTACAATACTAAAAGCATAATCTGTAACAATTTGATATGTTGCATTTTATTAAAAGTAAAGGCTTCTGCTCTCTGGAAGATGATGTTAACAGAATGAATAGACAAGCTGCAGACTGGAAGAAAATATTTGTAAAATATGTATCTGATAAGGGATTGTATGCAAAATATACAAAGAAATCCTACAATTCAACAATAAGGAAACAAACAATCAATTTTTTTAAATGGGCAAAAGATCTGAACAGACATCTCACCAATGAAAGTACACAGAAGGCAGGTAAGCGCATGAAGACTCTCAACATCATTTTATTGGAAAATTGCAAATTAAAACAATTGTAGCTTCGGCTGGGCACAGTGGCTCACGCCTGTAATCCCAGCACTTTGGGAGGCCGAGGCGGGTGGATCACCTGAGGTAAGGAGTTAGAGACCAGCCTGGCCAACATGGCAAAACCCTATGTCTACTAAAAATACAAAAAATTAGCTGGGCATGGCGGCAGACGCCTGTAATCCCAGCTACTTGGGAGGCTTAGGTGAGAGAATCGCTTGAACCCAGGAGGCAGAGTTTACAGTCAGCGGAGATCCCACCATTGCACTCCAGCCTGGGCAACAAGAAGGAAACTCTGTCTCAAAAAGCAAAAACAAAAACAAACACCATTTGTAGCCTCACAATGGAGAAACCTGATAAACATTAACTTAGCCAGGTAAACAAGATCATAATCAATAATAATGTCATATTGATAACGTGTACTCTAAGCCAAGTCCAAATATGAGAAAATATCAGGTAAATCCCAGATGATGACACTCTACAGAACACCTGACCAGTACTACTCAGAATTGTCAAGGCCATCAAAAACAAGGCGTCTGAAAAACTGTCAGCCAAGAAGAACCTGAAAAGACATGTCAACTAAATGTAATGTTGAACACTGAATGGATCTTGGTACAGAAGAAAGAACTTAGGTATAAAACTAAGAAAATCAGAGTAAAGTATGGACTTTGCTAAACAATAGCCTATTGATATTATTAATTGTAGCAAATGTACCATATTAATGTTAAATGCTAATGATAGGGGAAAGTGGGTGTGGACTATATGGGAATTCTATATAGTATCTTCACAATTTTTCTTTAAATTTAACACTATTCTTTAAAAAGTTTTTTTTAAAGGCGGATCTAATGGATATGGAGTTTTAGTTTTGTAAGATGAAAAGTTCTAGACCTGTTTTACAATGTGAAAATATGTAACACTACTGATTTATACACTGAACAAATAGTTAAGATGGTAAATTTTCTGTTTTCTTCCACAATTAAAACTGAAAATAAAATATTTTAAAAGTCTCTAAAAAACAAGTAAATAAAAATATCCCCTATTCATGTAATGTTTCTCTTTTATACTGTTAATGCAGTGAATTATGTTTTCTGAGTTTTTAGTGTAAAGCCAATCTTGAATCCTAGCATAAATCCATGTTTTATTATCCTTTTTATACATTGATAGATTTTTCTTGTTTATATTTCATTTAGGATTTTTTTTGTTCCTATCCTAATGAGATATAGGGAATTTTCTTCTTATTTCTTGGAAGGTTCTTGTCAAAGGTTTGTATCAGGATTATTCTAGCCTCATAAAATGTATTGGGATGTGTTCCTTTCTTTCTTTTTTGCTGTAAGGGTTATATAGAATTGGCATTATTCTTCCTTTAAATATTCGGATTATTTTTCCAATGAAGACATGAGTTTGTAGTTTTATTTCTGGGAAGACTGTTCAATGTACATTAAATTTCATAAACATATCTAGAAATACTTACATGTTCCATTTCTCCTTACGCCAGTTTGGTTAAGTGGTACTTTCAAGAAATACGAACATTTCATCTAAACATTCAAATGTATTGCATGGTTTTCATCTGTTTGTTTAACCACTTAAACCTAGAGAGCTGTGTCAAAATAGTCGAGTGAATTTTTTTCTTTAATTCTGTGTCCTTTTTAGTTGATCATTTGCTGCTTCATATATTTTGAGGCTAATCAGCAACCTGCATATGTGACCTGGATTGGTGATTGTTGTTCCTTTATGTTAGCTTTATCAAAATATAATGTACACTTTGATAACACAAATATTAATTTTTTTCTGGTAAGCACAATTATCTACCATTATTTTCCATATTGGCCTAATACACAATTTTTTCCGTCGATGAATCTCTTGGTGTTTTTTTTTTTAATTGATCATTTATAAAATTATTTGAGAGTCAATTTTTTTATGTGAATTTGAGTTTCAGGTCTGTCATAATTGCATAGTCATATTTATTACTACTAGTTTATTTCCCTCAAATAAAATAAGTTCCTTCATATTGGTCACTACCTATTCTCCACCCTCATTCCAAAACAAGATTTGTTGAAAATCTCTTGTCATTGTTTTGGTTAACATTACAATTTCAAAAGTTAATAATTTTTTATATTCCTCATATTTCTTTGTTTTTAAGTGTAGTGATTTCTGATAAAAGGCCTTTCAAAGAGGGCTTTAGTCAGATGACATTTCTGAGTCTGAGTTAACTCTAAAAACATACTTATGTTTTTAGATAATTTTGATAGATACACATTTTAAGTTCAAAGTCTGCTTTTTTTCCTGTTTGTGGCTGTAAAGCTCTTTTCCTCAGGAAGCTTTTTGAATTTTCCTTTGGCTTTTTATGTTATTGAATGTAATTGGGTATGTTCATAAGTCTCCCCTCCCCACCTTATCTTTTTGTTTCTGTACATTCTGAATCATTTTAATCTAAGATCTTTTAACTTTCTTTAGTTTTAAAAAATTATTGGTGATTAATTCTTCAAATATTCTTCTCTTTATATATTTTTCCCTCCTGGACTATTATTAATTCAATACTGACATTTCTGTGTATATATTCTCTACATCTCTTACCTTATGTTTCTTCTATTCTTTTTATTTCCTTATCCCTTCCAGTTGTATTCTGGGAGAGTGCTTGGACTTAATTGTTCAGCTCACTCGTTTGTTCTTTAGTTGAATTCATTTGACAATTCAATCTTTCAATTAGTTACTTAATTTAATTTTTAAATGGTTTATACCCAATGTTTCTGTTTGTTTTTTCTTTAGAAATTCTCGTTTTTACTTGACATTTCCAATATTATTTCTTATCTCTACAAAGATAATTATTATTCCTCTTTAAAATTTTATATTTTCCTGCTTCTTATTTTAACCTTATATTATTTGTCTTAAAAATCCTGCTCATCAGCTGTCTTGAATTGTTGTCCTATGGTTCATTGTCTCTGGCGGGTCACAACCACTTATAATCCTCTCAATCTGGGAAAACGTGAAAAACTCAGACCTTATTTTTTCCCTTTTTATAATTTTAAATAATTAAACATTTCAAAACAAAAATCTAAAATATCAAAATGTAGACTGAACCACTTCTGTTTGTCTCCCTCATACCACTGACCATCCTTCTTCCTCAGGGATCTTGCTTGTTTTTTGTTACTATCTTATCAAGTACCACCATTCTTTCTGAGGAAGGAGAGAGTATATTAGTCTGTTTTCACACCGCTATAAAGAACTACCTGAGACTGGGTAATTTAGAAAGAAAAGAGTTTTATCTGACTGACAGTTCTGTGTGGCCGGGGAGGCTTCAGGAAACTTACATTCGTGGTTAAAGCAAAGGAGAAGCAAGCACCTCCTTCACAAGGCAGCAGAAGAGAGAGAACCAACGAAGGCGGAAGTCTTCCGCCTCCTGGGTTCAAGTGATTCTCCTGCCTCAGTCTACCGAGTAGCTGGGACTACAGGCATGTGCCACCACACCCGGCTAATTTTTGTATTTTCAGTAGAGATGGGGTTTCACCATGCTGGCCAGGATGGTCTCCATCTCTTGACCTCGTGATGCACCTGCCTCAGCCTCCCAAAGTGCTGGGATTACAGGTGTGAGCCACTGCGCCTGGCCCAGTGAGACACATTTAAACCATCAGGTCTCCTGAGAACTCACTCATTATTAGGAGAACAGCATGGGGGAAGCACCTCCATAATCCAGTCACCTCCCAGCAGGTCCCTCCCCTGACACATGGGGATTACAATTCGAGATGAGATTTGGATGGGGACACGGAGCCAAACCATATCAGAGAGTATTGCTGGAAGCCACTAGTACCTATTTTTAACCACTTTCTACCCCAGCTATTATTAGCTAGGCTGTAAGACTTCTCAAACTTGAGTGTTTTTCAGAAGTACTTGGCTAGCTTATTAAAACACAGATTATTTGGCTTCATTCTCAGAGATTTTGATTCATTAGGGCCTGAGTGGTGGGCCCCAAGAGTTTGCACTTGACATGGACCCAGATGTTGCAATGCTGGGTCTGAGTCTGGAATCACACTGAGAACGTTCACATTTATTACCCCAAATTCTCTGTGTTGGGTTGGGTTAGCCCTGCTGTTGTTGCTTCTGTTTGCTCTCTCTCAGTGCCAATGATTGAAAGAGGCATCGCTTCACCCAGTACAATGGGGTGTGATGGGGAGAGAGGAAACAATATGAGAATTCTTCCCCAGCCTCAACTCTTGGCTGCTAGAGCTCTTTCTGCCATGCTGGCATTCAATAATCTTCCCAAGGGTTTTCACAGTTTTAATTTAGTAACTAGAACCCATCAAATTCCTTGTTTCTCTGTGGCATCTCCTTTAAGATAGATTCCAGGGTAGAAAGCCACCAACCTATGTTGGTTCATCATCTTTTCAGAAATTTGAAGTCTAATGTGACTTTAAAAAATTCTTAAAAAAACTGTTGAATAATATGATTTTCATATAGCTATATGCCAATTACTTTGATAACTTCTTGTGTTTAAGATTATCTTTCCTAACTAGCTATAACTATAGTAATGTAATGCAAGCCTATCTTGTCTAAACTCAGACAATGTATTTCAGTGATATGTTTTCCTTTATCGTCTTTAGAAGCTTTTTTGTCATTAATGTCAAATTGCCAAGACAACTACCCTATGTGGGTAAAAAATAATGAAACCACACCTTGACTTTTTTTTTTTTTTTTTTTTTTTTTTTAAGACAGAGTCTTGCTCTGTCCCCAGACTGGACTGCAGTGGCGCGATCTTGGCTCACTGCAAGCTCCACCTCCTGGGTTCGCTCCATTCTCCTGCCTCAGCCTCCTGAGTAGCTGGGACTACAGGTGTCTGCCACCACGCCCAGGTAATTTTTTTTTTTTTTTTTTGTATTTTTAGTAGAGACCAGTTTTCAGGGTGTTAGCAGGATGGTCTCGATCTCCTGACCTTGTGATCTGCCCTCCTTGGTCTCTCAAGATTTTTTTTTAATACAACATCTTGAATAACTTTTAGATTCTAATAGCTGTACAACTTAGAACACCTTTGGGTTTTCTATCTTCACAGTGTACTTATAGGACCCTATCTCGTTATTTCGGTTTTAAAGGGACTGTATTAACAGAAGAAAGATATGTGTCTCCAGAGCATGAATGATTTTGTCAAGTCTAGAACAGGGTTTCAAACACTGAAAAATGTCAGATTATTTTCAAACGCTAGAAAGTAAATGATATGGAAAAGCAATATATGACAATGAGGCAGATAAGTGTTCATTTCTGGTAATGAGGGCCCCTGGACCACTTATTTGGTAGGTTGGCCTAACATTTACATTTATGTCAATTCTTTGGACTATAAGGAAAGCATCTCTTGTGGGGATGACAATAGCAAGATACAACGCTACAATGAAATCTAATTGTTATTTACTATTGCAGTGGAATGTCAATGAGGGGATGCATTGTTCAAAAGCCGGCATTGGTAAAGTTATTAAATTGATTGGTTCATGAGGGAATATAGTACATTAGTGAGCTATTCAGCTGTGACCAAGAGTATGTATTAGAAAGCATGCCTTCATAAGTTTCCAACATCATAAATCAAGGCAAGATTTAGTACACAACACTGGCAGGAAGCGGCAATCATATATTTTACAAGGCTCAGCTCAAGAAAGCTCAACCTTCAATCATATTTGGGTCAGTATTTTATATTTATAATTTGCTCTATACTTTTTTTTTGTTATATTTGGTTCTTGTACGAGGAATTTATAACATGAATATGATTAGAACTGAGCAATAAAAAGATGATCCCTGCAGATTTCTATTGAGTTTCCTCTATGCTTGGTAAATAAAGTGTATTTTTTTGACTTTTAATTATATATGTTTAGAAAGTGATTGTAACCAATTTTGCATTTATTTCCCAGGTTGCTTCCATAAGTAATTATTCTAAGTTATTAGATATAAATCTAAATATTGTAAAACACCCTAAAGCTAGAGTGAAAAAGAAGGTTTTTTAATAAGAACAGATATTTTTAAGCAGTAAAATTAAAATTTTATTTTCACATTTATACTTTTCTAGCCCAAATATCTGCTTCTTTTATCAAATCTTATCTAGTCTTTCTTATCTGAATGAATATCACTTCTCTGGATTTTATTACTTTGTTTTAAATGTTTTAGCACTCTTAACTCATTTCACCTCATATGAGAGTTTTACACATATCCACTTCCTCTACTTATTCTGTCTACCTATGGACAACAGAAAGCATATCTGGTTAATTAAAATACTTCCTTCTCTTCCCCCCAATACACTTACAGTCATTTACGAGTTTAATATATTTTGTGAATAAATTAATATTTATCTGATGTCAAATATAAGAATTCATAAAACATCAAACAGATGTTTTCGCTTAACAATAATTATTACATAAGTACTATATTTTATAAATAGTAACTAATATAAGTAGTTTACATATATAATTTAGGTGCTAGAATTCAGTATATAATTTTATTTGTTACCAAACTAGCATATTAAAATCTCAGAAGATATTTTTAGGGTTATAAAATAATCTAAGTAATTAATAAATGTGTGTTGTATATGATAAAGTTTCCATGCATAAGTTTACAAATACAAGTGCTTATATATAAATTATATTATTAATGATACATATATGCAAATAAATTCTGGAAATACATTTACATAAAATGTATACACACAAAACAAGCCTTCTTATATTCAATAATGCTTTCCCATGCAAACAAATGTAAAAACACCTGTAAACATTCCTATATTGTGTCTCTGATAAAACATTAACATGTTAGATACAGTATGATGTGTTAGGATGTGCAGTAGCCACATGGATTGATAGTTGGGTTCTAGACTCAGCAACACCAAGAGCCACCACTCATCATTTAGAAAATAGCCTAACTTCTCTGGTCTTTTCTAAGCTGCCTTGTAAAATGAGTATATGAAACTTCGATCTCTAAAATATCTAAGCCAAATAGAAAAATCTGGCCCTAAATATAGTTCTAAGGCTGCCATATTTTTAGCGGTATTAAGAGCTCCTGGTGTCTGTCTGTGTATAGACATTTGTGTGAATACAACATGTGTTGGGGAAGGGTGAGATCGAAAAAATACACACAAGTTATAGTCTATCCAGGAGGACGTAAAATTTGGCCAGCGTAGGTCTAGGTACACAGTAGTTGATGAGCAAACAGTTACGACATGCCTAGAGTTCTTTAAATTTGCTAGTCAGCCACAGCCATGTGAGGAGCAGTTGTCATTAAGCAGAGAATTAAAGGACAGAAGAGCCAATTCTGTCCATTAGATATAGCCTTTCTGGCAAATGAAACAAAAACTGCAAGGGTGTAAGGCCAAACAGACCTTGCTGTTCTCTTTTGAGGCTTTTTTTTTTTTTTTTCTGGATGTTGTTAATTCGTCCTATGTGTCTGTAAATCATTAGGAGAGAATGTGTCAGTACCCAGTAATCCAAAAATCTTTCGTAAATACCATTAAAATATTAAATAATATATGCTTGAAAGTCCTTCAAAAGTTTAAAAAATCTAATTTTATTTTACATAATCAAATAATAGAATCAGAGAACTGAAGGAGCATCTTTATAAATCTAGCCCAGTGTTTTTCAAATTCTGCACTATAGAACCATTAGGCTCAGTTTAGCAATCCCACAAGGCACTTAGTTAAAATGACATTAATAAAGTCTATCTTTTTTATTATTTTTGAAGTTGTAATTTTAAACGGGAACAACTTCAAATGTCCTATAAACCAAAGTATTAATTAACTGGATACCATTAATATAACTTCTGCTTCAAATCTGACGTTTTATTTTCTGAATCTGAGGACTACGGAATAGTTTTTCTTGTTCTCACATGTGTATGTGTGTGTGTGCGCGTGTGTGTGTGTGTACATGAACATGTATGCCATGTGTACTAGTGATTATTTATAAAGGTTGTAACTCAGTATTGTTATTATTCTGAGTGAAGGTCTCCACATGCCTACTCCCATTAACTTATAAAGATGAGTGTCCTGTTAGAGCATGTGCATGTCATACTTAATTGAATTTTATCTAAAGTTAGGACACATATTTCTTGCTATGTGCTATAATTATGGTCAATAATAGATTGTTCAACAACAAGAAAATAAAATATATTTTCTTAATGGTACTTTATATGAATGTTCTAATTTTTAAAACTACTGATTATTTAATGTTTTGTTTGTTATTTGTTATACTTTGATTCAAATTTTGAGTTTATAATAAATACTGTGATTAGTTCTTGAAATTTTGAAGCAACAATTTCTTCAAATTTTTAGAATCATTTTGGTGAAAAGTTATGCTACATATAAAATTGCTTAAATTATTCACACTCACTTATTTGCATGGGTCAAGACTTCTTGGAATTGTTCAACCAAAACAAAATGTAGAAATAAAATAATTCTGCCCCAGAAAAACCAATGAGTTAAAGATGAGATTAAGAAGGACTTTTTTGTTTTTTTAATAAAGAGTCTCGCTCTGTCGCCTAGGCTGGAGTACAGTGGTGCTATCTCTGCTCACTGCAAGCTCCGCCTCCCAGGTTCTTGCCATTCTCCTGCCTCAGCCTCCTGAGTAGCTGGGAATACAGGAGCCCGCCACCATGCCCGGCTAATTTTTTTTGTATTTTTTAGTAGAGACGGGGTTTCACCACTTTAGCCAGGATGGTCTTGATCTCCTGACCTCATGATCCGCCCACCTCGGCCTCCCAAAGTGCTGGGATTACAAGCATGAGCCACAGCGCCCGGCCAAGAAGGACATTTTTTAAATAACTTAAGACCAATGAAAATGGAAACACCACAGACAAAAACTTATGGCATGGAGCAAAAGCAATTCTAATAGGGAAGTTTATAAGTAAGTAAATCAAAAAAGAAGAAAGATCCCAAATAAACAAACTAACATTACATCTCTAGGAACTGGAAAAAAAAGAATAAACCAAACCCGAAGTCAGTAGAAGGAAGAAAATAATAAAGATAAGAGCGGTAATAAATGAAATGGAGACTAGAAAGACAAAGGAAAAGAACAATGAAACTGTTTGTTGTTTGAAAAGATACACCAAGTTGATATACCTTTAGCCAGACTAAGAAAAAAATATATAGAGAGAGGACTGAAATAAATAAAATTATAAGTGAGAAAGGAGATACTACAACTGAAACCACAGAAGTACAAATAGCTATGAGAGACTACTGTCAACAAATATATGCCAACAAATTGGATTACCTAGAAGAACTAGATGGATTTCTGGAAATGTGTAAACTACAAAGATCAAATAATGAAGAAATACAAAATCTGAACAAACCCGTAACAACGAGGTTGAATAAATAATAATCGAATGTCCATCAAAGAAAAGCCCTGAAACAAATGGCTTTGTTACAGGAATAGGGTTCCAATCCAGACCTCAAGAGAAGATTCTTGAACCTTACATAAGAAAGAATTAAGAAAGTAAAAGAATAACAGAATGGCTAATCCATAGACAGAGAAGCCCCGAGGGCTGCTGGTTGCCCATTTTTATGGTTATTTCTTGATGTATGCTAAACAAAGGGTGGATTACTATGCCTTCCCTTTTTAGAGCATATAGGGTAACTTCCTGATGTTGCCATGCTCGTGGGAGTGTAGCAGTGAGGACCACCAGAGGACACTCTCGTCACCATTTTGGTTTTGGCCGGCTCCTTTACTGCAACCTGTTTTATCAGCAAGGTCTTCAAGGCCTGTATTTTGTGCTGACCTTTCCTGTCTCATCCTGTGACTTAGAATGCCTTAACCATCTGGTAATGCAGCCCAGTAGGTTTCAGCCTCGTTTTACCCAGTTCTGTTTAAGAAGGAGTTGCTCTGGTTCACAGGCCTCTGACAGCTTCACAGCAGAATTCTACCAAACATTTAAAAAGAAACTAATACTAATCGTCCTCAGACTCTTCCAAAATATTGAAGAAGAGTGACCATTTACAAGGCTAGCATTAGCCTGCTATCAAAACTAAATGAGGACTCTATGAGAAAATAATATTTCAGGCCAATAACCCTGATAAACATAGGTGCAAACGTCCTCAACAAAATATAGCAAACCAAGTTTAAGAGCACATTAAAAGAATTATTCACCATGATCAAGTGGGATTTATGCTTGGGACGGAAAGATGGTTCAACACACAAAAATCTATGAATTTGATACATTGTATTAATAGAACGAAGGACTAAGCTCTATGATCATTTCAATAGACACAGAAAAAGCATTTGACAACATTTAATATTTTATCATATTAAAAAACACTCAACAAATTAGGTATGAAAAGAATGTATCTCAACAAGATAAAGGCCATATATGATAAGCCCACAGCTAACATCATCAAACTAAATGGTAAAAAGTTGAATGCATCCCTCTAAGATCAGGAAAACACAAGGATGCCCACTCTCACCACTTTTATTCAACATAGTACTGGATGTCTTAGCTAGAGTAATAAGACAAGAAAAGGAATTTAAAAAATTCAAAAAAGAAAGAGTAAAATTGTCTCAATTTGCTGATGGCATATTCCTATGCATAAAAAACCCTAAAGAAACTACCACAAAACCGTCAGAACTAGTAAATTCAGTAAAGTTGCAGTATACAAAAGCAACATGTAAAAATCAGTAACATTCCCTTATACTAACAACAAACTACCTGAAAACCAAATTAAGAAATCTATCCCATTCACAGTAGAGTAAAGAATAAATTAAAAATAAAAACATGTAGGAGTAAATTTAACTGAAGTGAAAAATACATATATTGAAACTTTTAAAACATTGATGAAAAACATTGAAGAAGAGACAAATAAATGAAAAGATATCCCATGTTCATGGATTGAAAAAGTTTATATATTTTAAATATCCATCCTACCCAAAGTGATCTACACATTCAATGCAGTCTGTATCAAAATCAAAATGTCATTTTTCATGGAAACAAAAAAGTGTCCTAAAATTTATTTGAAACCATAAAAGACCCCAAATAGTAAAAGCAATCATAAGCAAAAAGAACAATCCTGGAGGTATCACGCTACCTGACTTTAATACCTATTGCAAATTTATAGTAATTGAAACAGCATGATACTGGCATAAAAACAGACACATTGACAAATGGAACAGTATGGAGAGCCCAGAAATTAACCTATGGATTTATGGTCAATTGATTTTTGACAAAGATGACAAGAACATGCAATGGAGAAAGGGCAGTCTCTTCAATATCTGGTGTTTGGAAAGCTGGAGATGAAAATGAAGTTAGACCCTTTTCTCACACCATATAAAAAATATCAACTCAACATGAACTAAAGACTTACATGTAAGACCTAAAACTCTAAAACTATTCAAAAAAAAAAGAGAAAACTCCGTGATATTGGTCTGAGCAAAGGTTTCTTGGATATTAGCAGAAAAACACAGGCAACAAAATAAACAAATAAGAATACGTGAAAATAAAAAGCTTCTGCATGGCAAAGGAAACAATAGAGTGAAAAAACAACCCAGGGACTGGGAGAAAATATTTGCAAACCGCACATCTGATAAGGGGCTAATATCCTAAATATTTAAGGGGCTCAACAACTCAATAACAAGAAAATAAATAACCCATTGAAAAATGGGCAAGGATCTGAACAGACATTTTCCAAGAGAAGACATATAAATAGTCATCAGATATATTAAAAAATTCTCAACATCTCTAATTAGCAGGGAAATGCAAATCAAAACCACAATGAGATATCACCTCACATCTGTTAGAATGGCCATCATCAAAGTGACAAAAGATAAGTGTTGAAGAGGAAATGGAAAAAGGGGAACCTTTGTTGTTGGTGGAAATGTAAATTAATACAATCATTATTTAAAACTCTATGGAAGTTCCTCGATAAACTAAAAATAGAGCCACCATATGATCCAGCCATTTCACCTCTGGGTATATTTCCAAAGGAATGGAAATCAGTATGTTGAAGAAATGCCTACACTTAAATGTTCATTGGTGCCTTATTCACAATAGTCAAGATGTGGAACAGACCTAAGTGTACATCAATGAATGAATGGATAAAGAAAATGTAGTGTACATATATGAATTAAAAATGTAGTGTACATATATCCTTAAAAAAGAAGGAAATTCTGCTATTTGCATCAATGCAGATGAACCTGGAGAAGATTATATTATGTGAAATAAGCCTAGCACAGGAAGACAAATATCACACAATGTCCCTTACATATGCAATCTAAAATGTCAAACTAATAGAGGTAGAGAGAATGGTGGTTACCAAAGACTGGAGAAGGATTGGGAAAGGAGAGACGTTGATCAAAGAGTATGTTAAAAGAAAAACTTCAGCTGAATTAAATTTAATGGACTTTAATTGAGCAACGAACAGTTTGCAAGCTGGGCAGCCCCCAGAATTACAGCAGATTCAGAGAGACTCCAGGGATGCCTCATGGTCAGAACAAATTTATAGACAAAAAAAAGAGACATGACCTACAGAAATCAGAAGTGAGGCACAGAAACAGCTGGATTGGTTACAGATTAGTGTTTGCCTTATTTGAACACAGTTTGAACACTTAGCAGTGTATGAGTGGTTGAAGTATGGCTGATGGGATTGGCCAAGACGCAGTATTGTTACAGGAACATACTCTTGAGTTAGGTTTTCAATCTTGTCTTCCTATTAAGTTAGGTCATGGTTCAGCCACAAGGACTCAAATATAGACATACTGAGTCCTTCTCAGGCCAAATTTAGTTCACTTTAACAGGTACAAAGTTTCAGCTGGGCAGGAGGACTAATTTTTGGTGATCTACTGCACAGAATGGTGAATAGAATTAATGCATTGCATATTTTAAAATTGCTTAAAGATTAGATTTTAAATGTTTTCACCAAAATAGTTGATAAGCATGTGAGGTGATGGATATGTTAATTAGCTTGATTTAATCATTCTATAACGTAAACATATATCGACACATCACATTATACCCCCAAAATATTTACAATTATTATTTGTAAATTAAAAAAAAAAATTGTTTTGATGGTATATTATTGATGCTGTCATACATTACTTTTAACTTTAAATATTGGTATATTAGAATAGCCTCATTGTTTAATTGAATGTTTTTATAATAAGCCAGTATAATAGATTTGATATTATGAGATGAATTTGCAGTTATACATGATTTTTCTGTTTTACAATTTTGTGTTATATACAAGGTAGGCTTTTTAAATTTTCCAGGGTTAAAAAAAGGGTGTAAATCATTCATGTAGATCACCCTATTATTTCTCCCAAGCTTGTCAGAGGTATAGGAAATCATTTTCAGATAGAGAACTAGTTTCTCTCAGACTTCTACAAGCTAGTTGTTTTGATAGGTTGTTTGTTTGTTTGGTGGTTTTTTTGTTTGTTTGGCATTGTTTTTTTTTTTTTTTTTTTTTCTCTGAGATGGAGTCTTGCTCTGTCACCCAGCCTGGACTACAGTGGCCTGATCTCGGCTCACTGCAACCTCCACCTCCCGGGTTCAAGCAATTCTCCTACCTCTAAAACACAGTTTTATTGTGATAAATTTACATTTTATGTAATCACCAATTTAAAGTGTACAATTCACTGGTTTTAAGTATATTCACAATCACTAGTCTGTCTGAGTCCATAGATTTGCCTATTCTAGACATTTCCTCTGAATAGAATCTTACAATATGTGGCCTTTTGTGTCTGGTTTCTTCCAGTTAGCATATATTTCCAGATTCATCCATGTAGCTTGTATCAATACTCTGGTCTTTTTGTTTTCAAAGAATATTTCATTGTAAGGATATAACACATTTTGTTTACTGATTAATCAGTTGATGAACATTTTGAGTTGTTTTCTTCTTTTTGCCTATTATGAATAATAACACTGTAAACATTTATGTATAAATTGTATTTGAACATAGGATTTCATTTCTTTTAAATATATACATAGGAGTGGAATCACTGGGTTTAATAGTAACTCTATTATTTAACATTTTAAGGAACCACCAAGCTGTTTTTTAAACTGGATACCACACTGCCAACAACAATGGATGAGAATTCCGTGTTCTCCACGTTTTCATCAGCACTTGCTATTCTCTGTCTTTTTCAATACAACTGTTCTGTGGGATATGCAGTCACATGCTATTATGGTTTGGGTTCGCAGTTTTCTAATTACTAGTAATGTCAAATAGCTTTTCATGTGCTTATTGGCCATTCATTTATCTTTGTTGTAGAAACATCCATTCAGATCCTTTGCCTAGTTTTTAATTGGGCTGTTTATTTTTTTATTATCAAGTTGTAAGACACCAGCAGTGTTTCAGGATTCTACAAACTAGTTTAAACCTGTGGTCATCATTCTTGCTAACATACATAACTCCATTTTTAATTAGGAAAAAAAATTAACCAGGTTTCTGTAGCTAAGCAATGTTCATCTTATATGTGAATACCCAGTCAGATAATATAACTTACTGATACTACTATTTGAAGATTTAAAAATATATAATTTCATCTCCTACCAAACCCATTTGCTAGCTGATATTTTAGTGCCTTTCCAAAGGCATGACAATTATTTTCCTATGAACTTTCATTTTGAAGAAGGAAGTTGAAAACAAAGAGATGTTACTATGGCTCTCATTACCAAAGTCTATTTTCAAAAGAAAATGATAGAGGAATATGCATTTAGAAAATATCTCCTATGTCTCTGGTTGTACAGAGTGTGTGTGTGTGTGTGTGTGTGTGTATATATATATATATATATATATATATATATATATATATTTTGTTGGATGGAATATGACCAGTGATCTGTGGAAATAACTGCTGGAAAACCAACAAATTGGGATATTATTTGCAAAGTTAATATTTTTACACCTGTTAATTTTACTCATTTAAGAAAGTATAAACAATTTTATCATGCATTCATTTTCGGTGCCTGGAACATGAAAAAACTAAAACATAATTTTACGTTTTTCGCTTACTCAGGTAGAACCTCGTTATCTAACCTCAAGACCGCTGAAATGAAAATCCAGTTGTAATCATAATAACACTCGCACAGTGGTGATAGGTTATATCCATACAGTTTCTGCTCCAGTGAAATTCCATTTTAAGAAAATACTCTATGCTATTCACTCGCTGGACATTCATTGTAATGAGATGTCATTTGTATAAGCAATATGAATTGCATTCTTCTGTCAAGTGGACATAAGTTCAAGTATGGGTGACTTTGAGAAATATTCTATACATGGTAGCTGACCAATTTGTTTTGGTGGCTATATAGCTTAAATATAACAATGGTTGATATTCTATGAAAAATAGACAAGAAAGAAATCTAATTGTCATTGTTTAAATTTAAACAGATAATGTCAAAACTCCAGAAAATATGTGACATCTGCTAAGTAATAATTCTCTACATCTCTATGTGCTTTTTTTTTTTTTGACAGAGTTTCGCTTTTGTTGCCCAGGCTGGAGTGCAATGGTGTGATCTCGGCTCACCACAACCTCCACCTCCTGGTTACAAGCAGCAATTCTTTTGCCTCAGCCTCCCAAGTAGCTGGGATTACAGGCATGCACCACCATACCCAGCTAATTTTGTATTTTTAGTAGAGACGGGGTTTCTTCATGTTGGTCAGGCTGGTCTCGAACTCCCGACCTCAGGTGATCTGCCCACCTCGGCCTCTCAAAGTGCTGGGATTAAAGGCAAGAGCCACTGCGCCTGGCCCTGTATGTGCTTTTATAACATTATCTTATGAAATGTAATTGGAGCATTCATCACATTGTAACTGTACCTTTGTGTGTGTTTGTGTTTGAAAGTGTGTGTGTGTGCGCGCGCGCGCGCGCACATTTCAGAGAAACCTGAGAAATAATTAAGGGTATGGAAATAATTAAAGGTATCTTATGAAATGTAGCTGGAACTCTTATCACATTGTGATTGTACCTTTGTGTTTGTGTTTGAGAGTGTTTGTGTGTGTATGTGTGCATTTCAGAGAAATCTGAGAAATAACCAAGGGTATGGAATGTATGGTTTATCTTCATTTTGCCAGTACCTAGTACAATGTCTGACATATAAAAGGTACTCAGGAGGCCGAGGTGGGCGGATCACCTGAGGTCATGAGTTCGAGACCAGTCTGGCCAACATGGTGACACCCTGTCTCTACTAAAAATAGAAAAATTAGCCGGGCATGATGGTGAGCACCTGTAATCCCAGCTACTAGGGAGGCTGAGGCAAGAGAATTGTTTGAACCCAGGAGGCAAAGTTTGCAGTTAGCTGAGAGCACGCCACTGAACTCCAGCCTGGGCAACAGAGCAAGACTCCATCTCAAAATATAATAATAAAAAATAAAAGGTACTCAGTTCCAATTCATGAATTAATTACTATAGTTGCTGCTGTTAGATTGGCTGCTACTGCTGCTGCTACAAATACTATCTCTGCTATTGCTCACTATTATTCATTGAGCGCTCATTATGTGCTATACTCTTTTTACTTTTTCTCACTTCATCACCATAAGTATGAGGTACTCTTGTATTGCTTTATCACTGAAAAAAATTGGGTCACACAAAAAAATAAAGGTGGGGAGAGGTTAAAATTCTTTTATCAAGGTGAGTATTTTGGTCTGCTTTGTTGTTGTACATTTGTTTCCTTGTGTGTTTTGCATATATAATTTCATCAGAAAATGTGGCGGTAAAAGAAACTAGGATCCAACATATGTTTCCAAATAGGTCATAGTGAGTGGGATCAGACACGTGAAAATTCACTCAATCTCTCATGGGCATGGGGCAAGGGAAAGGGACGTCAGGTTGTACACGTGATAGCTTTAGTTCAACCATCTAGGAGGAAAAAGTGTGGTTTTTTTCTTGTTTTATTTGCCTCTCTGCCACAAACCCACGTTTCAAAGCTTGTTCAAAATGAATACTCGATAAATATTATTGATAGGCAGTCTATCTGCCACACATCATCTTTGATAAGTGAATTATAATGACAATACTTTGGGTTATGATGTCTGCCCTTTGAGAGAAAGAGAATTTAAAGTAACCACGGCCTATCTCAGCTTGCTGGAGACATGAATCTCTTGGCACCTATTAGCATAATCTACTTATGGAAGAGACATAAATGTGGAGCGAAAGGGTTGCAAAATGATTTGCTGGGTGCTATTGTTGAGCCCTAATTTAAATCACTTGGTTTTCTCCATTATTATTCCAAAGCCTCATCTGAATCCTTCTGACATTAAATGTACTTTATAGGAACAATATATTCCTATAACTTGTAAAATCTTTAATGTAAGATTTATATTATCTTCAGTAAGATGGATGAGAATAATTACTTTGAGTCTTGTTAAGTTCCTCAACCAATACTTTTACAAATTTGTATAACAGAAAGAATTAAAATGTCACAAGATATATTTCTGAGCATAACAATCACAGCATTTAAAAATATGCTTAAGCATAGTATTTTTAAACAAAATTCATGGATTATCTTTGCATATACTTATACACGAGGACAGTATGGTTTTCTTGAAAACATTAGTTACAACCAGCTTTCAGGTTCATTTTTAAGTATGGGCCATATTGCTATATGTGAAAGCTGACGTTTCACCAGAGCCACAAGGACATTAGAGTTTAAAACAGCAAATGTAAAATCATGCCATTGGTCATTTGCTAAACTTCAAAAGAGAGGACACAAATTTCAGTATCTGTCAAAGTAAACACAATTCACTTTTTTATTCATAGCAGGGAAAGTCATATGTCAAAGGAAAAAAAGGATGATTTGCTGTGAGAAGAATGCCAAGGAAAAGGACAAAATAACATTGATTCAGTAGTTAGATTGAATATACAAGAAGTAAGGAAAAATGTGTATTAACACATATATATCAGAGATGTAAAATTTATATGAGGTACCAAAACATCATGTTATAGATTCCCTTCTCTACATAACCAGGCTGATGCTCCGTGCCAATGTAAATAGGCCCAATTATTACAGTTTCTAGTGCAGCAGAAAGCAAAGAGATTCAGAGAAAATATTGCCTTAGGCTGTCACCATGGTGGTCTCAGCAGGGGCTGAGCCAAGCTTGAGTCTATAGGACTGACCCAAGACTTGAAGAAACCAGTGAGGGTAAGACTTCACACAGAGGGTCGTGTCGCAAGGGATTTGCTAAAGATCAAATCCTGGCGACCAAGAAAAGCCCAATAGCTAGATAAGAAGTGAAGTGTTTGAAGCACACCTAGCAGAACAGAACTAGAACAGGAGTTTTCCAAGGTAAAACTCTGCAAATATTCTTTGAAGCAAAGATCCAGAGAAGATGAAAGATTTTACAAAAGCATTTTTGGCTCCTTCCATGGGGATAGAAGGAGTTCTTTATGGTTGAAGAAGTAAGTAGAAGACAGGACTAATAATACTAAGAACCCACCCATAGACCTTTCACTAACTTACTCGATTTCCATTGCCTTCAAGTAATATATTTGATTTCCTTATTTGCGAATGTGATAGCTAACTTGTCTTCCTTACAGAACACCTGTGAAGATTAAATGTGACTATGAACATAAAAGCACTCTACAAAATTAAAATGTATTTACAAATGGGGAATTATTATTCTGTTAATTTTCTTTTATTTTCCTTTCTTTCTTCTTTTCCTACATTCAACAAATATTTCATGAGCATCTAGCATGTACCAGACATTCAATGCCCTATGTGAGCAGTCAAATCTTCTTCCTCTAGGGAGCTCACATTCAAACTGGAGAAACGTAAAACAAAATGCTGCAGTAGATGGGACAAGTGCTACAGAGGACAGTAAATAAGAAAAAAAGAACTGGAGCAATGATAAGAAGTGTGGGGGTATTGAAATTTTGATAGAGTATCCATGGAAGTCTTCCCCGAGAATGTGACATTTTATGCAAGACTAGGAGACATGAAAGAATGAACCATGCAGATTTCTAGGAGAAGACTATCCAAGCAGAGGGAAGAGCAATCGCAAAGGCCACGAGGTGGAAGAACGGTAACATATCTCAGAATCTCCAAGGGAAGCTATATGGTTGGAGTAGATAGAGGGAAGTAAGTAGGATATCAGTTCAGAAAGGCAATGGAGCAGCAGATCACATGGAACCTTTAGGGTCATGGTAAAGGTTTTGGTTTTTCCTCTCAGTGTGGTAGAAACAGGACATGGTTAGGCAGCTCAGTTCGTTACATTGAGAATAGACAGAAGAGAACCGATGGTTAAAACTGGGCTCCTGTTAAAAAATATACTGAAAGAATTCAATTGTGAAATGATTTGATGTGGAAAAGAGCAGTGGAAGTGTTGAGAAATGTGAAGATTTTTGGGTAGAAGATTAAGGTAGACTCAACAGGTTAGCTGGAGACTTGGGTGAAGGTTGTTAACAAAGAGACTAAGTAGTCAGCAAACAGGAGGCTGGAGCTGACATTAACTGAGATGGGAAAACTGGAGAGAAGAAAATCTGGGGAGGAGGAAGTGGTAAGAGTTCAGTTTGGGACTTTTTTTTTTTTTTTTTTGAGACGGAGTTTTGCTCTTGTTGCCCAGGCTGTAGTACAATGCATGATCTCGGCTCACTGCAACCTCTGCCTCCCAGGTTCAAGCGATTCTCCTGCCTCAGCCTGGTGAGTAGCTGGGATTACAGGCATATGCCACCATGCCCGGCTAATTTTTGTATTATTAGTAGGGACGGGGCTTCACCATGTTGGCCAGGATGGTTTCAAACTCCTGACCTCAGGTGATCCACCTGCCTCGGCCTCCCAAATTGCTGGGATTACAAGCGTGATCCACTGCACCTGGCCAGTTTGGGACATTTTAAATTAGTAGAGGCATATTAAACATCCAAGTGGAGATATCAAGGAGCCTTTTGATATAAATCTGAAGATTAGGAGAGTAGATTTGGTTGAATTCACAAATGTAGGCATTGTTAGAGTAGAGGTGAGATGGTCTGTAAATCTAGATGATAGGTTAAGACCTTCAGAGGAGTAACTATGGAGACAGCAGAGATCTACAAATTATCTGAGAGGCATACCTATGTTTCCACGTCAGAAAGATAAAGAGGAACAAGCGAAGAAAACCAATGTGGGACAATAATTAGGACACTGGTAATTTGAAAACCAAATACAGAAGATATCCCAGGGACAGGGAGCGATGCACTGTGAAACGCTTATGATTCAGTTTATATGATTCACTGCAACCTCCACCTCCTGGGTGGATGGTTGAATGAGGATGAACATTTACCACCTGCTATGGTTTGGTTTGTTCTTGCCCAAACTCATGTTAAAATTTGATCCCAAATGTAGCAGTCTTGGGAGGTGGGGCCTAGAGGGAGGTGTTTCAGTCATGGGGGCAGATCCTTTATGAGGACAGAGTAATGCCCTCCTGCAGGGTTACTTTTCTGCACTCCAGTTAAGGGGTTCCTGAGAGTAGCTCATTTCAAAGACTCTGGCTTCCTCAGTTTCTCCCTCTTGTTTCCTCTCTCACCATGAAATCTCTGCACACACCTGCTCCCCTTCCTCTTTCTGCAATGTGTTGAAGCATCTGGAGGCCCTCACCAGATGCAACTGCTGATCTTGAACTTTCCATCCATTAGATTCATGAACCAAATAAACATCTTTTCTTTATGGACAACCCAGTCTCAGGTATTCTGTTACAGCAACACACATGGACTAAGACAACACCACACACAACAATGTAAAGGCCATTTATGATCTTGACCAGAGGAATTTCACCTCAAAGGTGGAGGCAAACCCATGATAAAGTTAGTTTAAGAATACAAGAGAAGGCTGGGTGCGGTGGCTCATGCCTGTAATCCCAGCACTTTGGCAGGCCAAGGCGGGTGGGTCACTTGATGTCAGGAGTTTGAGACCAGTCTGACCAACATGGTGAAACCCTGCCTCTACTTAAAATACAAAAATTAGCTGGGTGTGGTGGCACATGCCTGTAATCCCAGCTACTTGGGGGGCTGGGGCAGGAGAATCGCTTGAACCCGGGAGGCAGAGGTTGCAGTGAGCCAGGACCACACCATTGTACACCAGTCTGGGCAACCAGAGCAAAACTCTGTCTCAAAAAAACAAAATAAACAAGCAAACCAGAAAAGAGACAAGAGAGAAAGTGGAGACAGCAGGGTCAGTAATATTTTCAAGGAGTTTTGCTACCAAGAGAAGCAAAATTAATAATAATAATAATAAGGGGATATAAAGTTGAGCAAACATTCTTATTTTAATAAAAAAATATTCTATTAGGTAGCATTCAGAACAGAGGAAAACAATTGATAATTACGGAACTGTGTTATTGAGCAAGTGAGAAGGCATGGATCTGGTGTCCAAGTGAGTTGTCCTGAGATATGTTTGGGAACTCTGCTCTGTGGAAGCAGGAAGGCCAGCAGAGTGTGTGGACACAGATGGATTTTTGGGTGAATGTGGTGCAGAGAGCCTGCAGAGGCTTTCTTCTGAGTGGTCTGGGTTCTCAGTGAAATTTGAAGCTAAGAGGAAGACTGGCATAGAAGGCTGGGCTTAAGCAGGAGTGGTATACCAAGATAAGCGCATGGAATTGGGGAATGCGGGACAAGGCAGGGAAAGTATATGTGATGAAGTTATTATGAATGATCTTGTAAGCAAGGTAAAAAGGAAAACGAGAAATGAATGGTGCGGGGTGAAAGTGAAGAATAGTGAAAGGCTGGAAGGTTTATAAATCCCAGGGAGGTATGTTTTCAAAGCTTCTTATTGGTCGTGAGACCCAAAAGTCTTGGTCATTCCATCTGCTAAAAAGTCTTCAGTTTCTTTGTATCCTTATCGCCTCTGCCTTATTTAACATTATCATTATCATTATCATTATTCCCGGGACATTTTCCTTGCCTCTTCTAGAGTGCTAACCAAAATATCACAGAACGGCAGCATGAGCATCACTTGGGGGCTTATTAGAAATGCAAATTCTCAGGTCTCGACTTAGGCTTATTGAATAAGAATCTCTAGGACTGGGGCTCAGGTGATTCTTCCGCATATAAAATGTAAAAATCTCTGCTCTTACTGCATATAACATACAAAAATCTCTGTCCATACAGCCACCCAAGGGATTTTCCACATAAGAAAACCTCTTTTTCTCAAAAAAAATTTGAGCCTGCTTTACCTAAAGCATAACATCTAAAAATGTGTGCTTAGCTCATTCCCATATTTACACCTGTGCTCTCATCTTGTAGATCATATCTTCATGTCTTAGCCTCTGCTGTTGTTGGCTCTGAAAGGTATTCCTTATCTTGCTATACAGGCAGAAAAAAAAATTTATTCAGTTTTCACATTTAAGCTAAGACCTATTCTCATTCCTCTTGGTCAGCTCAGATGTTTTTACCCTATGCTTTCACCAAACTTTATATAGACTTCAATTTTAAAAGGCATATCATTATATTATTAATTTTTACATGTATTGCCCTCCACTAAACAGAAAGCTCCTTGATGGTAAGAATATTTTTCTTTTATCTTTGATGGCCAGCATCTCAATCAGTTATTAGACATTCACTATATGTTCTTGGAAGATGAGTAACTGAATAAGGTATTCCAAAGTAAAGTGGTTTCTGCATTTAGATGCTCTGCCATGTGTGAATCTAACTTACAATAATTTATTATACATTGTACACAGCCAGAAATAATGAACAATCTGTTTATAAAATCTATTTCCTTACACCGGGTCATTTATGAATATGTTAAATAACAAGATACTTACAATACTTTCATTTTTCATATGGTAAAGCCAAACGTTTACTAATTTTTCAGCAAGACTTTGTGATTTGGGTGAATTATTTTTCTTGAACTATAAAGGATTTTTCCAACCATTCAGTTTCTTTCCCCAGAGTACCCTTGCAATACCTGACAATATTTGCCTATTACTTTGTCAAGGCAATGTGAGTGTTTCTGTGGTTTTGCAACAAGGTTTTCCAATTTGAACAATGATTGAATTCATGATAATGACCTCATCAATTTCACATTCTGGACTGAGCCAACCAATTCCATTCAGATTTGTTATGCACTTCATTTCATGGGGCCATACTAAGCAAACACTTTCCTGTTAATCTTTGACAGCTGGGCCAGCTGACACATTTAAACAAATAGTAAACTATTATTGGACAGTGAAGATATAAAATGACAAAATGATTCATTTGGTTATATCAATATACAATGGAATAGCTTAAGTGAAGTCTTTTTATTTATTGTTGGTAGATTAATAGAATCATCTGATAGGTAAAACCCCAAAAATTTTGGTGTAGTTTCAACACTTCTGGCTGATGTCGTATACTTTTCACACAATAATGCAGACTCGTATTACTCTTGAATTGTTACAGTAAATGTGTGACATGGTATAAAAAACAGAACTACATAATACTCTAAAGTATTAAAGGCATATGAAATTTTTGGGAAGACTGCTTGTTTTGGAAGAGCATTACTAAGTTTACAAAGGAATTTACATAGCTTCCTTTAGTATTTTGACAATATAAGGTCATTGTTTAAATTTTGTTTTTCTAAATTATACAGAGATTATAGCAGGAAATACATATATATGTGTTTGTGTATGGTGTGTATTCACACACACTCATACACACTAAATTAAAGGAACAAGTCAAGAGTTCTTTTACAAAATTACAAACCCCTTGGATTGATACTTCCAAGGATAATCTGCTTGACTTTTTGAAATTCTTGACATCTGTATTCTCTCTTCCTTGGCACATGCTAGACTGCCCTTTCCAGCATTCCTACAGCTATGTGTGATGATGTGACTGAGTTCTGGTCAATGCAATGTGAATGGAAATGATATGTGGTTCTTCCAGGCAAGAACCAACCAACCAAACAAACAAACAAAAAACACACTAGCCTACTTTTCCTGTCATTGGGCTGAATGAACGAGAGTCCAAGGATCTAAAGGATGCACCTGGCTCCAAACTGTTTCAATAGAGAAGAAAGCCCCCCAACTCCAGTTCCCACTAACCCTCATTAAATTACAATCTAATCAAGATACTTGCATTGTTTTAAACCACTCGGATTTTAGGATTCATCTGTTATAGATGCTATTATTATTTGCCTTAATTATCATCAGTGGAATCTACTCTCAATAGCCAACAGTCAGTCTTATCCCACCCTTTATTCTACCCTAGGTATGGTTTAATGTCTAGGTTCTGCTTGGCAAAGATGATTTAGACAATAAAGGAGAAAAACTGGAAACTTGGACAGCGATCAAGGCAGAGGATGGCCAAGCTTAGCTTGGAGCATTTACAAGTTTTCAACATAATTGCTGGCAGGCTTAGCTATGGCCTTAGGATGAAATAAGTGGAAAGCTAAAATGGAGAAATAAATTAAGACAAAAATCTAGATACGACTTAGGTAAAGGTGAAGTCTGTGACGATGAGAACTTGCTCCAGAGGTTTTATACCACGTAGGTTTACTGGTCAAAGTGATATTTTAGCAGCTCTGAGTCTATGTAGCTGATTCATATTTTAAAAGCCCCACCTTATAAGAGTAAAAACTATTTTCTGTATTGGTAGTATTTTTATTTATCGAAGTCTTCCAATATGCATTT
This sequence comes from Pongo pygmaeus, assembly GCF_028885625.2. Taxonomy (NCBI): domain Eukaryota; kingdom Metazoa; phylum Chordata; class Mammalia; order Primates; family Hominidae; genus Pongo; species Pongo pygmaeus. The sequence continues at coordinate 30,265,041 of NC_072384.2, read as the reverse complement.
GATGAAAATGATATGTTGCTTTGCCACATTGAGGAGAAATAGGGATGCATCATATGCAGGCCAGATAGTGGCTAATCTCCTAATAATTATCCGATTGTCTCTGGACAAGGGATCAAGTTTATCTGAATTTTGCCTACAACCATGCCAGCTAAGCAGAACTACTCATGGATTTTCAGTTTTTTCATTTAAATTTGTATATTAATATGTGATCCTAAGTAATGATGTATCTAAAGCATCTTTGTTTTAGATACTAAATAAATTAGGATTTAACAATACATTTGTACAATTTGCTTTTTTGTCCAACCCTGAGATTATTGATCTCCAGGAACTGAATCCCCGATGCTCAAGTGATTCAACACTTAGTAGAATAGACAGGCAAGTAATGGATGACTGAGTTAAACACAAGGTAGAGAGCACATGGAATATGCATCTAACTAGTTTAATTAAGTTAGTTCTAACTAACTTCCAGACTAGGAAGTTGAGGAGCAGCAACAAGAAGTCTCTGTTTAGAGGGTCATTAGTAAGGAATAGACAACTCAATTAGGTAATCCAGGGAGATACATTTTGTAACATATGTTTTATAAACATAACTCAGCTCAATACATTCCCAATTGAAATAAAAGAGTAAAATGTGAGCACCTCTTGTGTGTCAGTTGTGATGCCTCATGTTTTACTAGTGTTATCACATTTAGAGCTTAGGGTGGTCTTGCAAAATTGACAAGCAATTTGAGAGATAAGAAAACTAATTCAAATGTTGAGGTCACATTTGGATACTATGATTTATGGCTTGCTAGTCACTTTCAGAAAGTGATTTTTTACAGCCATAATTTAACTTTGTATTTTTTTAAATCGATTTACCTCTTGTCTTGGCAAATAGGTAAACTGGATTATAATTACATGGTACCATTATAGGTTCCCAGAAAAGATTTTTTTTAATCCTCTCAAAATCACCACCACTTGCTCACTTATATTTTGAATCTGTTTTAGAAAAAATAAAACTTTCTTTCTATTATTAGAGCTCTAGCTTTATATGTAAAAACACCTTTGGAAGAACTGGCACATTAAAATTGTTTCACACAGAGATGTAAATGAGTGCCAATCTTCATTTAGTTTGCTGTGACATAAACAAAATTATACTTCTTATATATCGTGACTAAAAAGTAAAAGAGCAAAAGTAGGCATTAACAAAATGGAGAGAAAGATGCCATAAGATTTCACAAGAAACACAGGAAAAGGGGGGCAAGGGATATTAAACCAAAATATGAGACTACTTCCCACTTTATCTAAGGCACAACTTCTTCAGATGTTTAATTTTTCATTACTAAAGAAGATAACTGATCAACCTTTAAAAATAGTTGTTTTTCCATATTATCTTTATATCTGTTTTTTATAGTGAGACATTCATGTTTTGTTCATTCACTTCCATGATGAACACCTTGCACTGATAAAATGACCAAGGGCACCCTCAGGACTCATCATGGATGGTGATGAAAATCAAGCCTGAAAACTTGGATTCAGTGTGTCATCCTTTATAGTAGCACAATTTAGAAACAAGTTAGACTATTATGAATAAGTTGTTTCTCCACAGATTATTTTCTGTTTTGTTAAAACCCCATTTAGAATGAGATTGATTGAATGGTAATCACAACTATTCTAGTTGCCAATCATTCTTTGGGTTTCACTTTTTGTTATTGTCCTAGAGGGTCAGCAGCTGTGAACTTGTTCTCATTAATTTTCCTGACAAGCGCTAGTTTACACAGAAATGGTTGAGTCCAAACTCAGGACCAATTTGAATTCATTTGAAGTTAGGGAAACAACTGATTAGGGCAGACCTCTAAATTCAACAGATGTTACATTCAGTTTTGAAAACTGATGGAGATTGAATATCCGTGGCCTCAGTGGTTTATAACTGCACTCTAGCACACAATTGATTATTGTATATTATTTGTCATTTATATAGTATGAAAGCCTGAAGCCTTTGACTAATAGATGAATATGTCGGTGAAGATGCTTTAGGTATCCTACTCAACCCACCCTTATACACAAAAAGACTTACTTACTTACCTAGCAGGAATCTAGAAATAGGGTGGATCTCAGGGCGATGGATCCATTGACTCCATGCCATTGAGGACTGCAACACATATTTCCCCACAGTGCCAGTTTCATCCTGTATTGACTCTCACGGTGAAGAATGGTTACTATCAGCAATTGGACCTACATGTTTCTTTGTATATATCTAAAAGCTGAGAAAGAAGGTTTCTCTTCAGTATTCTAATCAAGAAACTGTTCTATGATTTAGCTTGATTGGATTGTCTAAGTCACATGTCAATAGTTAATAGTGACTGCGACTGCGGAAATATAATGTGCTGGTTATATTGCACTAATGTACATGAGCTCCATAACAGAAGAACAGAGGCACTGCAGTTCTTTTGGAAGGAGGAAGGGGTCAATATTTGCTAATCACACAACCAAAAATATCAACGATAGCCTCTGTCCAGCATCCAGAACACAGTCAGGCTTTGTTCTTCATTTCATTTTTGCATTGCATTTTGTAATTTTGTTTATTTATTTTTATTTTTGCAGTTAATGAATAGTAATATAGTCATACACCACATAATGATGTTTTGGTCAACAACAAATTTCATATATGAGAGTGGTTGCATAAGATTATAATGGAACTGAAGAACTCCTATTGCCTAGTGACATCACAGCTGTCTTAATGTCATAGTACAATGAATTTCTTGTGTGTGTGATGATGATGCTGTGAACAATCCTACTGTGCTGCCAGTCATATAAAAGTATACCACATACAATTATATATAGAACATAATACTTGATAATAATGTTACTCGTTTATATATTTACCATACTAGACTTCTTATGGCTATTTTAGTGTGTACTTCTACTTATTAAAAAAAAGTTAACTGTAGGCTGGGCACGGTGGCTCACACCTGTAATCCCAGCACTTTGGGTGGCCGAGGCGGGTGGATCACGAGGTCAGGAGATAGAGACCATCCTGGCTAACACGGTGAAAACCTGTCTCTACTAAAAATACAAAAAAAAAATAGCCAGGCATGGTAGCGGGCACCTGTAGTCCCAGCTACTCTGAGGCTGAGGCAGGAGAATGGCGTGAACTCGGGAGGCGGAGCTTGCAGTGAGCTGAGATCGCGCCACTGCACTCCAGCCTGGGCAAGAGAGTGAGACTCCGTCTCAGAAAAAAAAAAAAAAAAAAAAAAAGTTAACTGTAAAACAGCCTCAGCAGGTCTCTTAGGAGGTATTTCAGAATTGTTATCATAGGAGATGACAGCTCCATGTATGTTACTGCCGCTGAAGACCTTCCAGTGGGATAAGATGTGGCAGCAGAAGACAGTGATGTTGATGATCCTGACCCTGTGGAGGCCTAGGCTAGTGTGTGTGTTTTTGTCTTAATTTTTAACAAAAGCTTTAAAAAGAAATAAACTAAAATAAATAAACTTACACATAGAAAAAAGCTTAGAGAATAAGGATATGATTGAATAAGATATTTTTGTACAGCTGTACCACGTGTTTTAAATTAAGTGTTATTACAGAAGAATCAGAAAGTTAAAAAATTTAGTTTATAAAGTAAAAAACTGCAGTAAGCTAAGGTCAATTTACTACTGAAATTTTTAAAAATAAATTTAACAAAGCCTAGGTGTGCTGTAAGCTTACAGCAGTGAACAGTAATGTCCTAGGCCCTCTCCTTCACTCACAATTTACTAAGTCCTGTAAGCTGCATTCATGATAAGTGCACCATTGTTTGCCTTTTACTGTACTTTTAGTGTACTTTTTCTATGTTTAGGTATGTTTAGATACACAAATACCATTGTGTTACAATTGCCTGTAATATTCAGTAGAGTAACATGCTGTTTAGGTTTGTAGCCTAGGAGCAATAGGTTATTCCATATAGTCTTGGGATATAGGCTAAATCCTTTTTATCCTTTTTTTTTTTTTTTTTTTTGAAACGGAGTCTCACTCTGTCACCCGGGCTGGCGTGCAGTGGCAAGATTTCTGCACACTGCAACCTCCCCTTCCTGGGTTCAAGCAATTTTCCTGCCTTAGCCTCCCGAGTAGCTGCGATTAACCACCATGCCCAGCTAAATTCTGTATTTTTAGTAGAGATGGGGTTTCCCTATGTTGGCCAGGGTGATCTTGAACTCCTGCCCTCAAGTGATCCACCCCCTTAGCCTCCAAAGTGCTGGGATTACAGGCGTGAGCCACTGCATCCAGCCAGGATATAAGCTAAATCCTATATAGAAGGTAGTGGTCTATACACCTTCTAGGTTTGTGTAAGTAGGCCCTATGATGTTTGCAGGAAAACAAAAATCACCTAACAAGGTATTTCTCAGAATGTGTTCTCCTCATTAAGTGATGCATAACTGTAAAATGATAGTAAGAAATATATATATATAATATGTAAAAAATCTGTTGTATCTACAAAAATTAAATGGAATGTTTTGAGAGGCTTGACACAATTAAGTGGTTAAAAACTCTTGTAGAATTAATGTTAAAAAAATATATAAAACTGACGGGTGAGATAGAAAAATATCTAGAAGAATTTGCTTTTTTTTTCTTTTGAGATGGAGTTTTGCTCTTGTTGCCCCAGCTGGAATGCAATGGCGCGATCTCAGCTCACTGCAGCCTCCATCTCAGCCTCCCGGGTTCAAGCGATTCTCCTGCCTCAGCCTCCCAAGTAGCTGGGACGACAGGCGCATGCCATCACGCCCAGCTAATTTTTGTATTTTTGTAGAGATGGGGTTTCATCATGTTGGCCAGGGTGGTCCCAATTTCTTGACCTCATGATCCACTCACCTTGGCCTCCCAAAGTGCTGGGATTACAGGCGTGAGCCACCATGCCTGGCCAAAGGATTTGCAATCACGTTATTTTGCAAACATTTTAAATGTTTTAATGTTTCACTCTTCTTTTAAAAAAATGAAATTAGAGACCATAGAAAATATATTGTGGTATGATTATTCTGAAAGGAAAAATTTGAACTTCAACTAGGGGCTATGCACTCAAAGAAGACACATTTCTCCTACATCAAATAATTAGTGAATGGTGTCTAGTAAAAATATGTTTGTGCTAATACAAAAATGTTAAGATATGCTTATTATTTCTATCTTAGCATTTTTAAAATCAGTGAACAATTGCTTTATTTATTTATTCATTTATTTATTTATTTGTGATGGGGTCTCACTCTGTCACACAGGCTGGAGTGCAGTGGCGCAATCTCAGCTCACTGCAACTTCGACCTCCTGGGTTCAAGCAACTCTCCTGCCTCAGACTCCTGTGTAGCTGGGATTACAGGCATACACCACCACGTCCAGCTAATTTTTGTATTTTTAGTAGAGAAGGGGTTTCACCATGTTGGCCAGGCTGGTCTCAAACTCCTGACCTCAAGTGGTCCACCCACCTTGGCCTCACAAAATACTGGGATTACAGGTGTGAGCCACCGTACCTAGCCAATCAATTGCTTTAAATAAGAGGACATTTAATTTTGTTAGAAGTTTAAAATAAATTTAAAATAAACCAAATAAGTTTTGCTTGATTTAATGAAAGTAAAATAATTTGAAGTAGAATTCTGAACTTTGCATAAATGTTTATTATATGAATTTTTTAAATGCTCAACAATGTTTAGAAATTAAAAATCATTAAAATGTTATATTCAATTTAAACTACATATTTCATTTTTACAGCATTAGTTGATTCTCTTCTGTGAAATACATGATTAGAACTTTTTCCCCTCCCTATTTTTTTCTTCTACCTTCCCTCTGATTTTGTTGCTTTATTCAGCATTTATATACCATTCTATATCTATAATTTTTCTACTGTTTTGCCTGTTATATTTAAATAGATTCAATGCCTACTGCAACTTCTACCATGGTATCTCCATTTCTTAGTTATTTTAATGTATTTCTTGGCTGAATTTATCATTGGGCAGGTAATTTTTTCCCAAGAAAAATGTGAGTGCAATATTCCTTGGAGGCTTTTCTTGTTCACATGTGAAAATGTCTGCCTGTTGCCTTTTTCCTCAAATGATAATGTAACTGGAAATAACACAGAATTGTTGGATCATACTTTCCTTTTTAAACTGTGGATAGTTTTACATTGTTTTCTAGCATAGAATATTTCAGTGGAGAAGTTTGAAAACAGCATACTTTTTCCCCCTTGTAAGTAACTTTTCTGCAAAAAATTATTTATTCATCCTTGAAGTTCAATAAAAGATGAACTAGGATGGATATGCATGCTGGTGGTTCAGTGATAAATTCTCCTAGTATTTTATTTATTGTGCCTATTTAGTTTGCAGGTTCAATGATCTCTCATTTCAGGAGTTTTTTCCTATATTACTTTCCTCGTTACTATTTTCCATTCCATTTGTTGGATTTTCTACTTGGAGAACATCAATTATCTTTACATTCAATCTTCTTTGTCCATCTTCCATATCTATCATCTTCTAATTGCTTTGTTCTCTCGGTCTTTTTCTTCTCATTCACTCTGTGAGGAATAGAGGGAATAGAGATTAATTCCCTTTATGCCAGTAGCTTGATAGTCAAGAATCCTACTTTGCTTATTTTGGCTTTCATTCATTTATTACGTTAATATATGTAGCAAAATTGTTTTGATATTCAGTTTGCTTTGATAATTTTTATTCTGCTGCTTATTAATATTTTTCTCTCTTATTAATATTAATAATAAAATATTAATTTTATTATTAATATTATTAATATTTTTCTCTTTTATTGAATTCATGTTTATATTAAATATGTTTACATCTTGTGCAATTGTCTCTGTTGTTTTATATTTTGTGTGTTGTGATCCTCTCAACACACACCCTATCCTTGACCAAACACGCTTGCAAAATTATATGCCATTTTAAAAATCTCATTCATCATTAATTTGGGCAGCTCTGTCCACACCTTCTATTTACTTTGATATAACGTAAGTGAATGAATTCTTCACACTTTCACCATCTTATCTAGTACCTTTGTTTTTCCTTTGAAATTATTATTTGAATGGTGGATACTAAAAATAATCTACTTTTTTATACCTGAAGTCATGAAGACAGCTTTATCTTGGATAAAGCTGAGATCATTCCTTGTTGGAGCACATAGCTCCATTCTCTTCTTCGAAATTGAATGTTTTGTACTAGAGCCAACTCTCCTAGACAGGTAGGGGTTCTGCAAGTCAGCAACCTCCCACCCCTGTCCCCCATCTCAAGAAAGCAATCACTCTGAGTTTTTTCTACCTCTGCCAAAGTCCTGCATTGCTGTGTAATATCCTCCAATCTCGAGAGCTATTTTCATTCTAAAAATTGTCCCTGGTTTACTTCCGGTATTCTTAATATATTTCGCTTCAAACTGGAGAAATATTATTAAAGTTATCAGTGCTTAGCTAACTCCTGTTCTTTCCTCAATACTGTTGTATCCAATTCCAGAATTTTCTTTTTTTTTTTTGATTGTCACTTTTTGATGTTTATGTTTATTTGCTGATGGTGAATCTTATCAATTTTTTTAACTGGTTTTGTGCTTTTTTTGTTTGCAAATTTGGGAGGGAGATTTTGCAATACTGCCTCCCTCTGACATCTTAATGCAAAATCATCTGATCTCTAAACTTCTACTGGTCATGATAAAAATGAAGTAAAAGAAAAGAAGTACAAGCGAGTGAGGGTATTAGCAGTTTTTCGGTAATTAAAGGTAGCATGATGAATTCAGCAGTTTGGATTACTGTCATGACACTGGCAACGTTAATCAGTAAAGTTTCTACAATGACGGAAATATTCTGTATATTTCCTGTCCAATAGGGTGACCACTAGCCAAATATGGCTGTTGAGCACTTGAAACGTGACTGGTGTGAGTGAAGAACTGATATATTCTATTTTAAGTAATTTGAATTAAAATAAAATAATTCGGTAGGTCTCATTCAGTAGGTCGGGGAAATGACCAATGACCTGATACTGCCTATCCAGGGTACCACATTTTGAAAAGCTCTCCTCTATATAACCAACGTTTCTGTACCGATTAAAATCACACTGTTGATACAATTGTGCAATCACAGGAAAAGTACTAGTTGGTGCAAAATACTTGTCTATAACAACATAGGGATTCTCAAGAATCTCGGGACATAATCTCCACTGAGAGACAAGACACTGCTCTTTGTTCTTTCCTCAGAAAATAACCACCTTGTCTCTTTCCCATTCCTTTCAATTGTTACCTGGTGTCTTGTGATAATAATAGAATCACAAACTCCCAAGTCCTGGTTTCAGCTGTAGAAGACCCTTTAAATAGGAGTTGGATTCATTCCCAAATAAAAAAATACACTACTATTTTAATATAGGTATATATCCAAATGATTTCTTCATGACATTGCTAGATAATTTTATAACTCACTAAAGGCAAATATTTTAAGGACAAGGAATGTTTTATGTCATGCATGCTTGTTACCATCAACAGTGTAGGAATTGTAGTTATTTCCTTCTGTAATTCCTATCCCTAACACACTGTTGACATTTTCCAAGCTAGACCGTATAATTCAGTACGGCTCATCTCACACAAATTAGGACATTTTGTCATGTTCAAATATAGAGAAAGACATAGCCTAGCATTTCCTAGAGAAGAAAAATTGCCAGCATTGTCTTCCACTGCGCAGTCTCACCATATAGTTTCATTGATCTAACAGCTGATCATATTTTCTAAATCAGTTGAATTTTGGAACCATTTTCAGTAGAGTTTTACAGAGACATTTTCTCTAGCTTGAATATTTAAAATGGTAAATATTGTTATCTGATTTTATTAAAAATGTTAACCAGGCTCACTGGGGAAAGAGAATCAAGATAATCAGAACAGCTATTCTATTTTTTTTAAAAAATTTCTTAAAATAAATTTTAAAACTCTTTTAAAATCTTAAAATTTTTTAAATTATATGACAGATCCTATCAGTTCTTTCCATCAGTTTTCATGTTTCTTATCATTTTGTTACCATTCTAACAAACATGTAATAAAAATCATGATGTTTATTATTATCATTTGAGTCTGTTGTTTTGTAGGCTTTCTCTATTCTTGCTATAGATTTGTACTCAGTTATCTTAAATTTCTGTCACTAGCTGAGTGAAGATATTTGATATTTAGTGGTAACTACTAAACAATCTGTCATGCTTGATAATGTGTAAATATGATGGACATATAATCTTATATTTTGAACACTTGTTACTGCAAAAGCTACACTTTAATCTTGAAAGCAAATCACCAAGTGAGATTTATTCAGGGTTCATTTTACATTTTTGTAGCATTCATGGATGAACTACTTTGAAGATTAAATTATAAGCAATAAAAGTTAATTTGCTGCATTAGTAAATATACCAGTAAATTAGTAGGAAATAATCACTTAAAACTTATACAATACAATTTTAATTATGTAGAGTCCATGTTTAGATATATTTTCTTCAAAATATACATGGGCCACAATCAAGCATATTAATTTTCTGCCTGCTGGAGCAAAAGCCAGTTGGTATCTTCCTAAGAAAATTTTGTCAGTTTCTATAGTCTTGCAATCATGTATATTCTAAGGCTTGTTTTATTTTGTTTTGTTTTGAGTGTTGTCTCTATTAATCAAGTATAATGAGGATAATCTCTCTTACATTATTTTAAACAAGTAATTTTATTTCCCTACCTTCCATCATTTTTCTTTGTTTTAGCTTTATCAATGTATAACTGACAAATAAAACTTGTTTACAAGCAGGATGTACAATATAATGTTTTGATATGTATATACATTGTGAACTATCTATTATTTTTCTTGATTCCTCAATCAGACAGCCTATATGTGAGGGCAGTGATGTGAATATAATCTGTGACTGTGTGTGTTTTACTTCTTTATCCCTGCTAAGAAAACAGATAAGGAAGTTAAGTGGAAAGAGTAACTTTATATGAATAACTATGAATCTGATCTTATTTATCTTTTAATAATAATATAGTCATAAATCGTCATTCTCTAACACTATCTATAAATGCCTATTGACACTTTTTTAATATCCCTGTAAAATTACGTTGACACTCAAGAATATGGTTAAGAGACATTTCTCTACTAAGATTTTATACACAAATTTAAAGGACAAGTGATAAATTTGGAAAAATTATCTGTTACCTATATGATGTACGAAAAAGAAAAAGTCACACTTTATACAGTTTCTACAACTTAGAAGGAACAAAAAGAATCTACTGGAAAAAAAAAAAAAAGAATACAATTCAGAAATTCCCTGAACTAGAGATCCAAATGGCCAAAACACAATCCTAGGTTCAATTAACAAATCCAAGTCTTAACAATAATGATACCTCCCAAAGTGCTGCAGTTACAAGCATGAGCCACTGCACCCCGCCTCCACCTTTCCTTTTTAACTATCAATTTCATATGCCTGATTTTTTTTACAATAAGCATGTTATATTTGTAATTTTTAGTTTAACTTAATGTAAATAACATTTTATACTCCATAGTATAGAAAAATATACCTGTTCTTTTATATTTAAAGAAAAAAAAATTTTAATTAAATGCAGTTTTATCAAAATATGTTATGTCATTTTTTTTTTTTTTTTTTGTCCAAAACAACATAGCTGTTCTGCAGTGAGTGTATGGAGACAGGAGTTATCATATACTATTGATAGGAGAGTAAATTGGCCCAGTCATTTCAGAGGGCAATTTGACTGTATTTCTCAAAACTCTAAATGCTCAAATCCAATAACTGATTAATTCTATTTCTAAGAATAAGTCCTGAAAGACTTTCAGCTGGGGCTATACGATGTCTGTGCAAAGGGCCCCTACCACATTCTATGACATTTTTATGTAACAGTAAAATATTGGAAAATACCTCTGTATTCAAGTCTGGTAAAATAATTATGTTGAATCAGTATAATGGATTACTTGTAGCCAATAAAAATAAGAAGATGTATGTGAAAAATGTATCTTTTACTGAAAAAAAAAGCAAGTTGAAAAAACAAAATCTAGTTACAATAGCTTTTTACATAAAAGATATACACATAAGTGAATACATATGTGCATGTATAAATGTATGAGCCCATAAGAGCGTGAGAAAAAGGTCTAAAATGGTATACTCTAAATAGTCTGCTACCGGGAATTCGGGCTGAGTGGCTAAGTGAGACCCCTTTCTCTTTCTCTTTCTTTCTCTCTTTTGAAACAGGGTCTCTCTCTGTTATCCAGACTGGAATGCAGTGGCACAATCATAGCTCACTGCAGCCTGGAGCTCCTGGGCTTAAGTAATCCTCCTGCCTCAGTTTCCTGAGTAGCTGGGACTGCAAGCTCATGCCATCATGCCCAGCTAGTTATTTATTTATTTATTTTTTTATTTGAGATGGGGTGTCTCACTATTTCTCCAGGCTGGTATCAAACTCCTGGCCTCAAATGAGTCTTCTCCTGGGTCACTGGGATTACAGTGGTGAGCCATCGTGTTCCACCTTTCTTTTTATTTTTGAGACAGGGTCTCACTCTGTCTCCCAGGCTCCAGTGCAGTAGCCCAGATCTCAGCTCACTACAACTACACCTCCCGGGTTCAAGTCATCCTCCCACCTCAGACTCCTGAGTAGCTGGGACTACAGGCACACACCACCATGCCCAGCTAATTTTTGTCTTTTTTGGTAGAGATGGGGTTTCACCATTTTGGCCAGGCTGGTCTCGAACTCCTGACCTCAAGTGATCCTGTTCTGTCCTGTAAAAAAATAAAAAATAAAAAAACACTTTCAATAATATACAGCAAGCTTTTGTTTGGGAGGGGAGATAATATGTAAATTTAAACTATTAACTTTTCTTTAAGCATTACTACAAAAACAGATTTTAATTCCTATCATTATAGACTATTAACATTTTATATTCTACTATTTCAAGCAGTTATGCTAATTTATTTTAGAGATTCTTCAACTCTTCCTTTTCAACAAATATTTTATAATGATCTATAAAGATAAAAAAACAGAGCCAGTAAATTATGACTTTCCTGTTATACTAATGCCACACATTTTATGATTGTAGTGACAGAGGTGTCTGTCATGAAACAATGACTAATTGTAGGAAGTACAAGCCTTCTTTAAAATTAATGAAGCTTCAGCAAAATAACAAAATATGAAAAAAATCAAAATTATTTTTTACTTCAAATATACATTTTTTTCTTTTTTTTTTAATTGACACAAGGTGTCACTCTGTCACCCAGGCTGGAGTGCAGTGGTGCCATCGTGGCTTCCTGCAGCCTCTACTTCCCAGGCTCAATCCATCCTCCCACGTCAGCCTCCTGAATAGCTGGGACTATAGTTGCATGCCACCATGCCTGGCTAATTTTTGCATTTTTTTTTTTTTTTGTAGAAATGGAGTTTCGCCATGTTGCCCTAGCTGGTCTTGAACTCCTGGGCTCAAGCGATCTGCCCACCTCAGCTTCCTAAAGTGCTGTGATTACAGGTGTGAGCCACCACGCCCAGCCAATTTTTCAAATTGAACTTTCAATTATAAAAGATTATTTGTCTTACTTAAGCATTGTTGTCCTACTAAAATATTATTTCTATACATTAATTATGCCTTGGTGACTTTAGGTTTGAAATCAAAACCCATTTTCTTTTATATAATATTAACAACACTATTCAGAGCTAAGATGCATTGTAACTAATGATGCATTATACACTTGATTATTAATTTTGCTTTTTAAGTGAATAGGAAGAGTGGATATGAAGAGAATGCCCACAGTCCTCATTGCTGTGGAGATTTGCTTTCCACGATTTTAAATCAGGGTTATCAGAAAATCCAGTTTCTCCCTAGAAAGGTTTAATTAGTTACATTTGTTGAAAAGTTTGACACATTCTAGATGCTTTATATTTAAGACTGTTTTATAATTAAATGCCATATTATGAAAGCTCTTCTTGCTTCTGTATTAACTTATTAATGGATATTGAATTAAAATCATAAAACTTAATCCTCACTGTTGAATATTTCTTGAATCTCAACTAATAAACAGTTGGCATATGGACATTCTTATTGAAATATAGGACATTTTTACTGGTGAATACATTTTTTCATTTAAAAGTTTTTATGCTGATATAATATAATTGGTTCCATTAAGCTATTATAATATAAATTGCATTCCCCTAAGGTCATTTTAGCCTTTACACATGGTTAAAGGCTTTCATCAGTTATATAAAACTCAGTGCTGTGAATGAATTTACTATTGAGTAGCAGACTGCCAAGTAGACTGAACAGCTGAAAAAGGGGAGAAAAAGCAAAATAATGATAAAAGTAGATAACATTTATATAGAGCTCACTACAAGTCAAGCACTTTTTAAATTGTCTCATCCATATTAATTCATCCAATTCTCATAATGATCTTGGAGGTTGATCCCGTTATCATCCCCATATTGAAGAAACTGAGGCCTGGAGAGGTTAAGCAATTTACCTGTTGTCATACAGGCAGTAAGGAATTAAGCTACAGTTTGACCCCAGATATTCTGGCTCCACAGCCCATGCTTTGACTTAACCACTAAGCTACACCGCCTCTCTATGCAAATTGGTGTTGGATGACTGAAATGGTATGGGTGCTTAGAATCAAGTGACATATAAGGCTGCAGACAAAGACAGGCCTAAGATTTTATCATTTTAATTAACTACCACTAAACAATTGGCCAGAACCTGGACTTTCTGGCCCTATACTTATTTCTTTCATGGTCTACACCAATATATTTGACATGATTCCATCCTGCTGCCACAAGTGTTAGACTGTAAAGAGAAGTAGTTATTTGCTTCTAATATCTTGCCAGATAATTAATATAGAAAATGATACATTTTTCTCATCAAATGCACCAATGAGCTTTTCACTGGAATATGAACCCTGGTTTGCAGAATGGGGCGAGTCTGGGGCATTTGCGACTGCAGCCTTGGGTTCCAAAGACCAGGCTGACTCAGGAGGAATATTACTCAAGGTAACTGCAGTTTGTAAAACATGAGCAAAAAGAATAAAAAAGGAAAAAAAAAATGATCAGAGTTGCAAGTCACTGGAGTACGGCAATCCTACAGGCATGTTAAGAATGAAAACAGCTGGGTGCAGTGGCACACACCTGTGGTCGCAGCTACTTAGGAGGCTGACACAGAAGGATGGCTTTAGGCTAGGAGTTCAAATCCAGCCTGGGCAACATAGCAAAAACCTGTCTAAATAAATAAATAAATAAAACAGGATTTAAACAGAAAATTACTGGTGAAGGAACCCATCAGGCACCATTGTTCTAGTCAAAACTGTAGCATCACCCTAGTTGCTTATTTCCCTCACTTCTCTACTGTGATGTCAGAGCCTTTAGGAAGCCTTGAGGTTCATTTCTAAAACAAAGTGAGGTATGCCCATGTTTGACATTTCCATGACTCCTGCCCACTATTCCAATCTGTGGTCCTCTCTTCCTGAGAGCTCAGCCTTGGCCCCAGCTATGTGTCCATTTCCATGGCTTTTATGCTTGCCCTCTCCTAGGCTGTGTCCATGACACACAGCAGAGGTTTTTAAATTAGAAATGAGATCATATCACTCTCCTGCCTAAAATTCATTTCAGTGCAAATAAGAAAGATTGATATATTCCCATATATATGTTAGAAGAAAGTTCAAACTCCTTGTCAAGACCCAAAGATTCTAAATAATTTTGCCTTTCTCTAACTCTATCTCATCTCTTCTCCCACCTCCTTCCATCATGCTTCCTTATTTCCGGTTATATTGTTTCCCCTTCAGTTCTGCAAATAGCCACACTGTCTCTTGACTTTGTACTTTTTTTTCTCCTTCTGTCTTGAATGCTCTTCCCTAGCTCTTCAAATGCCTGGCTCAGTCTCACTTAGGTCTGGGCTCACTGTCACCTTTTAGAGAAACCTTGCTGATCAGTTATTTAAAACAAGGCTCCTTATTTATTTTCTGTCACATCACCATATTTACTTTCTTCACAGCAGTTGCTACAGTCTAAGTTATCTTGCTTACCTATTTGATTACATGTGTATTGTCTGCTCCAGTAGACTGTAAGCTTTACCAGAACAGCAACCTATTCTGCCTCGTTTGAAGTGTGCGCCCTATGTTGAGCAAAATGCCTGGCATGTAGTAAGCAAGTGGTAAATGTCTGTTGCATGAAGAAAACTGATGGTGAATCAGTGTCCACAAATGAGCCAAGGAAAATGGCTCAGGGCTGAGACCATGGGCAATGAACAAGTTCTTTGCACTGTTTGTGAGAATAGAAAGGCCGGGACACAGTCACATTGGGATTGAGTCCTCAAACTGTAATAAGCACAAATAAAATGACGAAACATAGTAAAAGAATGACTGTTCCCTGTCTATCTATCAATCATTTATCTATTTACCTTTTGTGTGTGTGTGTCATGTCTACAGCTTTATCCTTTCATGAAATGCATGCTGTATTTGGTAATTTTCAAATTTAATCATTATATGAGCACAATTAAAATATAGATGTTTACATTTCATTTTAAAAATAAATGCAAACACTTATGAGTTTTTAGAATGCAAAATTAAATGGAATATCTTGATTCTCAATCTCAGATTAACTAAAGATATACTTTGTGATGCAGCAGTTAATTTATATGGTTAAACAGTGTATCATTGAAACGCTTGCACATAGTATGTGTAATAATGTTTGAGATAATGAAACTACAAAAGCAAAGGAAATAATTTTGATTAAAAGTGAATGTGTCTTTTTGGAAGTTAAAATAATCAAATGGTAAAATATTACTTCTAATAATTGCCACTTTTTTTTTTTTGCTTTCCTTTTATTTAGAGACCAGTAAACCTATTCCACAAACTTCTAAAAGCATACAGATGTGAGAAAAACTGAAACGAAATGGTCATTATTTCTAAGCGCAGGTTTTCCTTTCAACTAGGACTGGGTTTTGAGCATATCTGAATTACCAAAAAACTTAATGAAAGCTTAGCAAACTTTGAAGGAGGAGGTCATTGCGTTAATGTTCTTTGCACAATTCTCAGCAATATCATTTACACCCGCTTCCCTGAGGTGTTATTCCATATGCCCCTTCTGGATATAACTATGTAGGGAGTGTAAGAATCTTTATAAATTGCTTCAAGAGGGTGATCATGATTTTAACTGCCACAACCAATCAAATCTGAAGGTCCATTTATTTAATGAACATGAATTCATTTAAAAAAGGAAATTACCAAACTCGTCATTTAATAACAAAAAGGGAAACAATACAAATAAATAGCATAATTAAATAGCAAAAGGCTATGAGAATCTAGGCATTTTGAGTATCTGCAAAAGGCTAACAATGACTTTTACAAATTAATTGTTGTAGGATAGGTTTTTTTGTTTGTTTGTTTTTTTATCAGGATGGAGTCTCTCTCTGTCGCCTAGGCTGGAGTGCAGTGGCGCAATCCTGGCTCACTGCAACCTCCACCTCCCAGGTTCAAGAGATTCTCCTGCCTCAGCCTCCTGAGTAGCTGGGGATTACAGGCACACACCACCATGCCTGGCTAATTTTTTTTTTTCTATTTTTAGTAAAGATGTGGTTTCACTATGTTAGTTAGGCTTGTCTCGAACTCCTGACCTCAAGTGATCCTCCCACCTTGGCCTCCCAAAGTGCTGGGATTACAGGCGTGAACCACTGCGCCCAGCCTAGGATAGGTTTTCTAACTGCCATTACATTAGAGTTTTGAAAAGAAATCTATTGAAAAACTCATTGAACTATATACACTTATATCGATGATTTTTAAGGCATATAAACTACACCTCGGTAAAGTGGCTAGAAAAGTTATATACCAAAACTTTTTTCCAACCATATCGCTACTCTGCATCTTCAACTTTGTTCAGTCTATGCCGTAGCACTTTCTCCTGTATCCACCATTATGCAGGGTGGTAATGCATTGGGTGTTGCATTACCCAACCTTCTGCTGAACCTAAATTTCATCACATTTTTAGATAAGTAACTCTCCTCTTGGACCTTATGCTTGACATAACTTTTCCACTTTTGAGGGATTTTTTTCTAAACTATAACTTCATATAATTTCACCCCTTGATTTTTCTATCCTCTCTTCCTGTCTCCTCTCATGTCATCTCATTTCTTCTCTTTCCTTCCTTTCTTCTTTTATGACTTTTATTTCTGGCTATATAGTCAATTCATTTACTTAGAATGTCACCCTTCCTAATGCATATAAACTGTGAAAGACTGGCACTTCTCTGAGGTTACTCTTACTTTCGAATGGAAATTTGAGTTATTAAGCACTTTCTTAAAGCTAAAATTAGTAGGAATTGCTATTCATTTTGCTCACGTGAAAAGTGTCAGAAATATCCTGGATCTTATTGAGGTTTTATTTCTCACTACTAGTACAAGACTATACTTCTTGAGTGTGGAGACTGAGTCTTTTTTTTTTTTTTTTTTTGAGACAGAGTCTCGCTCTGTCGCTCAGGCTGGAGTGCAGTTGCAGGATCTCGGCTCACTGCAAGCTCCGCCTCCCACGTTCATGCCATTCTCCTGCCTCAGCCTCCCGAGCAGCTGGGACTACAGGCGCTCACCACCATGGCCTGCTGATTTTTTGTATTTTTAGTAGAGACAGGGTTTCACCGTGTTAGCCAGGATGGTCTCGATCTCCTGACCTCGTGATCCACCCGCCTCGGCCTCCAAAAGTGCTGGGATTACAGGCGTGAGCCACCGCGCCCAGCCGCCGGAGACTGAGGCTTATTCATCTTCATGTGCATCTCCCGTAATTGAATGTCTGGCACAGTACTCAAAAAGTAGTATTCACCAAATTTTATGTACCCAGGAGTTCCAGAGAAGTTTGTTGTTTTTATTATTGCCCTTGTTGTTTGCAGCAATCATTCCAAATGCCAACATAGAATCCTACCTACCTCTTATTCAGTACCGAAGGTCCACACCTATGTGGTATCCAATGATCATTTTGTAAATAATATGATCTCTGTCCCTTTACTAAAAGGATAAATAAGCTGACCACATATGTGAGAAGGAGGAGATAGCAAAAGCCAAGACTCTTCCTTCTGCTTCCTTGCTCCCAGACTCTTCAGGACCTTACCCATAAATTATCATTTTTTTCTCATCTACTGCTAATTGATCCACCTTCTAAGCAAACAATCATACTCCAAACCCTGCTTTTAAAAACAATCTCTCCTCAGGTCCTTTCCCCAGGATATAGTCGTTTTTCTCTTTTTATAGTCCTTTTTCTCATCTATTGTTCATCAACAATTTATCATCAATATGATCTATGCTTTATATCCATCAGCTTCAATCTAGCTTTTTCCTATACCGCTATTACGACACTTCTTGTGAAACAAGCACATATGACCTCTTAATAGTTAAATTATAGAGTTTACGCATTGTTTCTTGTATTTTGTTTACACTGAATAAATCTATAGAATTTGTAATAATTGGCGATACGGGTGAAATCACTGTAGCAATTTCAGCCTTGCTTATTTTCAATGGCAAGTAAACCTCATTCTGCATTGATGGTGAATTCAAATGCAAAGATATTTATTAACCATCTGCAATTAAAAAAAAGGTATAGGGGAAATACAATGAAAACACCAAACAGTATTTTTATCTAAAATTATTATATAGTGGTACAAACAACCGTACACCATGAACTACATTATGTTATGAAATAGACTGTGATGATGGAAATCAAGTATATATTAGACAGAAGGGTTATTCTAACTGGAAGGATTGAGGGGTGGGGTCAGGGCTGCTTTAAAATTTTTTTTCCTTATTTTTTTCCCTACCTTTATTTTTCTTCTTTGAGTTATTGTTGTTTGAGTGGTTAATAACACTTCTCAGTTCATGGGACATTGTCATCAGGGGTCTATGCAAGGTTCTTTTATATTTTATGAATTTATTTACTTCCTGTAACTTCATTCTCCACTGGAGAAAATCTTATACAGAAGATCACATAAGAACTGGACCTGGGTGCATGAATAGGATGTCCACAGAGGAAGTGAAGGGTGCTCCAAAAAGAGGGAAAAGGGGAACATGGGTACCAAGAATTGATCGTTGCTTAACTCTGGGGTTAGTGGCAGCATATATGTCTGGAAAGATTGTTGCAGCAAGTTGTAAAGGCCTTGATATCCTGTGTTAATACAATTGCAACACCATGACAAATTTCGAGCAAATGGATTACTGGATCTGGCTCATGTAAGATCATTCTAACAGAGGTATAGAGAATCTATTTTAGAAACTGGGTCAGAACAAAGATAACTGAGAAAGAACATAGAAGAAACTGGACTGGGGAGATTACTTTGAAGATGGTTCATTATCTAAATCATAATCACAATTAAGATTTAAGGTAATATTTCCCACTGATACAGAAGTTTAAAATAAGACAGACGTCCATATGCAATTAATCTTTTCTTCCATACTGGTCCTACAGGCCTGATGTTAAATGCTTTTTAACATGCTCTTGTTATCCCTATAAACATTGGAGCTTGGTTTCCTTGGGAAATATAAGAGCAGAGTTTATTAGTGTATTCATTCCTAGTACTAAACTATAATGGATCCAGTGGTAGAATGAAAGATTCAGTTTCCTTAACTTGCCATATATCTTTTATTACATTAGTGATGTGTTTTCCTGATATTTGTTTCCTTGTAAACTGTACTTTTCTCTCTTTCTTTGAATTAGTTGCTATCAAGGTGAATAGCTGAATAATCTTGCATTAATTATTAGTACTTCTTATGCCAAAGCTAATTCATGGTTTTGCACAATTTAAATAAACTACAGTCTTATATAAAGAAACAGCTTGTTTCTTTAGAAAGCTAACACATATATAAACATATGGTCATAATTTGAACTTAATGTAAGTTTCCAACACAATCATATAAAGAGATTAGAAACAAGGAGATCCTAAGTCTTCTATGATGGCATTCTATTAAAATCCAAATTGAAATGTGTGATAAAAGTTACTTAAATATATGTGCCTATAATCTATCTATCTATCTATCTATCTATCTATCTATCTATCTATCCATATATCTATCTATCTCTTTTCAGCCATCTATTTATTTTACTGCCTTCATTACCTACAATTTGTTTGTGATTCTCCAAATTCCTTTTTTTCCATGTTATATTTATCAAGAGTTTTGATTTTGGTCTTGGATTTTCTGTGATTTCTTTATTATTCTACATTTAATTATTTTTATACCCCAACAGTTAATGTGATAACCTTTTTCTATTAATATCCCTTTCTCCATTCAAGTATTTATTTTTCTCTTTCCTCCCTGGCATTTCTCTATGAAGGAACCTTGACAGCTTTCTATCGTCGTATTTTTATGGTCATAGCACAGACACCCTTTGAAGTTAACATCTTGTTTTGTCCTGAAGATAGTTTCTACTCCTTCTTTATTTTCTTTGACCCCAGCCCAGACTTCAATAAAGCATTGAACTTGCTGTCGCTGGTAGTCCTTCTGCTGATATTTCATTGCTGTTTCTCTTGCTCAGGGTCAGGGACAAACTCTCAGCTATTCTTACAAGATTTTAATAGGCTTTTACTGGCACTTAACATTTATAAATAGCAAACAACAAATGACACTTCTGTTGCATGTGCTACAAAATAAGCTTTTTGTACATTGAAGAACATATTTCTTAAAGAAAAAAATTAAATAATGTCTCTATAACTAAATAACAGAAAATAAGACCAAACCATAATTATATAAATTAATATTATTTGGAAACTTTTTAGAACATGTTTTATATTTTTATGAGTACATGTAGGCTTGGTTATGCTGGAGTAAAATATCAACATGAAAACACCAGTGTCTTAAAGCAACAGTTACAGTCCTAGCCAACTGTCCAGAGCAGCTGTCATCTCAGTTTTTGGCTCACTAGTTCAGACTCTGTGATCATCAAGAGAAAGGTAGAGTATTCAGGAGGATCCACACCAGTAATGTAAGGCATTGGCCTAAAAAGGAACAAAGTTGCTTTCTCTGAAAAGCCCTTAACCAGAATTATTCACAGGTTTTCACCTAAGTGAAGAGAAAAAATGAAAAAGACACAAAAGGGTAATTCTCCTAAATAGCTACAGAAGTAAATAATCAGATATGGATGAAGACTAGAAATTTCTCCCACAACATGATACAATAGATTTCTATTTTGCTGCCAACAACATATTAATTCTACTTTACTCCATGGCTAAACTTTGGAAGATGTTAAGTTATCAGCAAGCATTAGAAGAAGAAAGAGAGAGAATTTGTTATGGACGAGGCATTCAAATCTTGATAAATATAAACAAAGTATGTGAGACTAGAATAAATAATGCAAATACAAGGTAAAATAAAAAGGATACATCAGTTAGAGGACAGAACCATTTTGAGAGATTTTTGGAGATGAGTGTGGAAAGAAAACAGAAAAAGTGGCAGAGAGGGATTCTATGGAGATTGTGAATGGTGACTATTAAAAACACTAAATGCTGATATCCACATATGCTTATGTTCAGGCAAGTCTACAGATGGGAAGATACTTAGCTGGAGCAGAAATAAGGAATGGGCTGTGAGGTTTACAAGAACAGACCACCCAACACCTGTGTGAAGTGAAAACCTGGCCAAGGACCACAGTCATGAATTCAACTTCATTGTCCAGAAAACTAACTCATGCCTCATAGAGCTATTATGGAAGCATCCATTCCTTTTTATATAAAGCCCAATTTTACCTTATGCAAAAAATTTACAGAGCATGCATATGCTTGCAAATAATTCATTTTCTGTGCCCTTTATTTTACTCATAGGGTGAAGAAGTAAAGAAGCGTCACAAAGGAAAGATCTTCTGGGTCCTAACAGGACTAATATCAGTGCCCAAAATGAAAATGCATTCTTCTGCATACCTAGTTACTGTTTCGGCTGGTATTTCTTACTTACAGTTAAGAAAATGTTAGACATCTCTCTAGTTCACAGGTTAGCTACCCCAGCTCCCTATTCAGAGCTCCCTAGTGGGACGCTGTTGAGCCTAAAATTCATGATTGTCAGCCTCCAACAGAGAACTTCCATAGATTGCTGCTGCTACAGCTTCAGGATCCAATCCAAGTCCTGCTTTATGCCAGTCTGGTGTTTAACACTTAGTCTGGTTTATTACTTCCAATCAATCCTTTTTGGGGCTTATGTTAACTGAAATTAGTTTCTGTTGTTTGCAACCAAAGAACCATAATTAAGACTGCCCTCTCCACTCCCCAAACAGCTGAGATTTTTGCACCCAAGTTGACTAAGAAACTTCTGAAAATAAATAGCAGGTTTAAGATCCTGGTCTAGAGAGCTGAATCACAAGTCATTTAAAGGAGGATAAACAGGGTTCAATTACTAAATTCCTTTATTGGAGAACATAGCCAAAAAGAGAAAAAGCAAACATAACTAAAGAGTTTTAAAATCGATGACATCAGAAGAATGTGATATAATCAATAGTTAACAGGAAGTTAGCCTGTGAATAACTTGTGGACAGTCAATGGTATTCACATATGCATACGCTTCCATAAACCTGCTGTTCTTTCTCAACTATTCCACAAATGGAAGGGGCATGTGACTCCTTTCCCTCTCCTGTATTGATTTTCCTCATGGTCACTATTCCAACTGCACTCAGCTATTGGCAGTTGTCTTAATATGTCATACCCTTTAATGTGTACGTATTTGTGTCCAAGTTATTTCTCCTTCCTTGGAGTGACTTTTCTCTGTTGTTTGTCTTTCACTTCTTAGAATCAGCTGTCACTCTTTGAAATCTCAGAGTCAATAACAAGAACAACTACAAAAATGATCACTCACTCTACTCACTACTTTCTCCCTACAGTTCCCAGAACCTACTGCTAGTATTCCATTTGTCAAAATGCAGTTTATTATTTAGTTGCATCTGTTGTCTTTAATCCACTGTGAGCTCCTAAAAGTGGGGCTGTGACTTACTTGTCATTGCATGTCTGGGAGGTACTTGGTGCTTGGCACAGGGTGAATAATACTTTTTTTTTTTTTTTTTCACACAGATGAATGAATAAATTAGTGATCTAGGCTTAAGATTTTTTCCACCTCAAAATCTGACACGTACACACCTATTTGCAAAACCTTATAGAAGCAAGTTTAGATAAAATTAATAAACTGAAAACTATCCTGTCCTTTTATATTTAGGTTGTAAATTCAATGTAGATAATGGATGCATTCTTATTATGTGTGTGTGTGTATATATACATATATATAAAAGAATTTATTTTTATATAAATTTTTTATATATATATAAAAGAATTTATTTTTTAACAGAAGCATCCCATCCTTTTTACATAAAGCCCAATTTTACCCTATGCATAAAATTTACAGAGCATGCATATGCTTGCAAATAATTCATTTTCTGTGCCCTTTATTTTACTCATAGGTTGTATGACTATGTACCCATGTGCATGTATGTGTGTGTGTGTTTTATACACATAGATGTGTACACGAGTCTACATGTTTGAATAGATTTTGAGAAGCAATTGTAATGCACTATTATAATTGAAGTCCAAATTGACTGCAACTATGTCAATGAGTGCTGAATCACCAGCCTCACTATTTCCTCCTTAAATAGCCTTTCCGTCATCTCCATTTTCTCGAGTATTGCTCCCTAATCCTACACTGTACCTTCACTCCCTTATCTCCTTCTTTCCATTAAATTTATTCTTCACGGAACTGACATCGACTTTATTTTCAAACAGTGACTTCATTTTCAATAAACCAAGCTAGAAAACCCAATTCTGTATGTATTCTGGGCTTGGTTTTTGCTGATGTTAATTCACCATATTAAGTTTTTGTCTTGGCTCTGCACAATCTAGTGATTAGCATATATGTATAAAATAAAAAAGAGCTTTTATATTTAATGTACTTTTCACGTGCATTGAAACTCTGGGCAGAAGATGTGGGGTAAATGCAATTACTATGTAGAGTAAGTAGCATGGTAAATCTCAAATTACATGAGAAATTTACCTAGAATTAGATCAGATACATAGATGATAGGTAGGTAGGTAGATAGATAAATTTTATTTAAAATGATCGTGATCAGGAGTGAATCTCCAAAATATTGTGAAGCTGTAGAACTTATATTGGGTATTTCTTTGGTTGCCTGTGTGCATCCATTCTTCCCTTCATGCAAGCATTCCCCTCTGGACCTCTCACTCTTCCTCGTCCTCCCACCTACCCTAATGGGAATTACCCACCATGACTGCAGGCCCTCCAGGATGTGGTTCCCAATTTCCTGTCCCTCAGAGCCTCAACTGCCATTCTCTAGACCTTGTCCCTGACACCTATACTTGACATACTGTCATGTGCTGTCCTAGAGTTCTACTTACTCATATTCTTTCCAGGTATTTTCTTTTTGCAGGGTCACACTATGTGAAATGCTCTTATCTCCCCTGGGAGCCTGAAAAATGCAGCTTTATCTTGAAATCTCAGTTCTTCTGAGATTACCTGCTCCAGAAAGACTCTTCTAACTACACAGTAGTTATTTAGATGAAATTACCTCTATTTTCTGCCTTATCAATTCTAATATTGTGCTTGCCATACTGCATTAATTTCTGCATAGAATTTTTGTGTGAGACAAAAGGAAAAAATGAACCCAATTCTCAAGCCCTCCCTGTATCCTACAACGTTCCTTCGTGGTGTCTGGCCCTTTTGACGCTGAGCTTGACCATGTGACTCACTTTAGCCAGTGGGATGTTAGCAAACGTGAAGTAAGCAGAGGCTTGAAATGAGCTTGTATATTGAGGCTTCTTTGCTCTTGCCTTTTGCCATTGCCAGAGAACCTGCCCAGAGGAGCCTGCTGGAGGATGAAGGACACATGGAGCAGAGCCATGTTTCCCTTGTCATCTCAGCCGTGGCCATCCTGGACCAAATGCTCACCTACAATGTGTTCATTATACTTGTTGTGGCAATGCATAACCAATATGGTTGCTTTGGCTGTATTTTGTGACCTCTTTGTGAGTGAGACATCTTTGTCTTGATTAAGTCTCTTTCCCCCATTCCTAGAACAGTAGTTGATCTATTACATTTTGGTTGAATTGAACCTGTTGAATGCCGTTATTGTTCCTTTCCCAGAAAAAAAAAAAATGAGTGCTGTATCTTATTTCTAACAGGTTTCTAAACAGTTTAGAACCCCTGTTTAAAGGAATTCTACAAAAAATATTGAGAACTGCATAACCTCTTTAGAGTAATCAACATTTGCAAATGATCAATTTATCTACCTCTTTAGTGAGCCTTAAACTTTGCAAGAGTATAAAAAATTATATATTTTTTTCTCAATAGTTTTCATGTAATTTTCTGCACTTTTCTAAAATTGGTTGTGGAAATTGTGCCTGGTTTTAGGGTGGGGGGAACCAGAAAGTTTGGAAACATCATCAGTGTTGTTTTACTCGTCTTTTAGTAAACACATTAGGTCTGGACAAAGTCTAATGCATATGCAAGTTCAACATAAACTGCATGGATCAATTAAGTTATCTCTCCTTTTCATGTACTTGATAAAGTACTATTTCTCATATGCATTTTTAGAACAAAAATTACCCATAAATTTGCAAGATTGGCAGGTATAACCAAATAAAGACAATTTTCACTTTTGTATAAATAATGAAAGTCATACACTCAAGATAGGGACTGTGGAAAGGCTAGGAATTCTAGAATTCAGCATATTTGAGAAGATTGCTCTGGCCCCCCTCAGGAAGGACTTTTCATTCAAGCTTTGAAAGATTCAATCTATGCAAGGATATTTCTCTAAGCTGCTAGTCCAAAAGTAATAAACATCAAGCTTACAGACGGGTGTGGAAACTGAATGGCTTTGCTTTTCTTCTGAGGGATTTAATTTATTTTTAATATCACAGGTGGCTCGAGGCAAGGTGTAATCATCTGTCACTCTTCAGTTAAATCATATCACTTCACTTCTGAAATATTCTTTGATCCCTCTACCTGTAAATCATGTTCCACTTTCTCTGCCATAGACTGTAGCATATAGATATAATAATGACATTACAAATTACCAAGAGCATGGAGAGTATGTCTATTTAAAAGATGATTGAAAAACACACACATGCAAATACTAACCCAGACATTTACTTTTTAATGTTTTTCTTCTTTTTTGACTTGTTACTAGAATATAAAATTATATGAAACACATACTGAAGACAAGTTTTAATTTTTTTAATTTAAAATACATCAGGCATTTCTTTTTTACTGGCTTTATAGTTTAGACAATATTAATACTTTACATCTGTAATTTTAGCATTTTGAATACACAGTTTTTAATGTACATTACCCACTGGGCAGATCCATAGAACAAGCTAAAACTTTCCAGATTCACATTACTTTAAAAATATTTTGATTTGCTGGGCCTGGTGGCTCATGCCTGTAATCCCAGCACTTTGGAAGGCCGAGGTGGGCAGATCACGAAGTCAGGAGACTGAGACCATCCTGGCTAACACAGTGAAACTCCGTCTCTATAAAAATACAAAAAATTAGCTGGGCGTGGTGGCACACACCTGTACTCCCAGCTACTCAGGAGTCTGAGGCAGGAGAATTGCTTGAACCGGGGAGGCAGAGGTTGCAATGAGCCGAGATCATGACCCTGCACTCTAGCCTGGAGACAGAGCAAGACTCCATCTCAAAAAAAAAAAAAAAAAAAAATTGATTTGTAGTCATATATCTTGGTTAACACATTTTCCGAGGGGGTCATTGGGTATAGCATGCCTCACTAGATTATGTTAGGAAAAGTGATAGATAGGACATTAATTTGTGTTATTCCAATATAAAAAGGGCCTCTTTTCTTCCCTCAATCAATCTAACTATTAAATCATTTATAAGAATCTTAAATATCACAATAAGATATCAACTGTCTTGAATAAAAGTCATAGATGCATGCCTGTAATTCCAGCACTTTAGGAGGTCGAGGTGGGTGGATCACAAGGTCAAAAGATAGAGACCATCCTGGCCAACATGGTGAAAGCCCGTCTCTACTAAAAAAAAAAAAAAAAATTAGCTGATCATGGTGGCATGCGCCTGTAGTCCCAGCTACTTGGGAGTCTGAGGCAGAAGGATCGCTTGAACCCAGGAGGTGGAGGTTGCAGTAAGCCAAGATTGTGCCACTGCACTCCAACCTGAGTACAGAGCGAGACTCCATCTCAAAAAAAAAAAAAAAAAGAAAAGAAAAAAAATTAATAGATGGAATGCCTTTCTAGGAAACATTACCTTAAAAAATTGTAATATTATAATAATCAAAATAGCCAAATTCATATAATTTTACAAAAAAACAAGATTTGCTGAAATGGTAAATCAAAGAAGTCATTGTGAAAACAGCTTTAGCTGCATAAATGATAAAATCTAGAAATAGGGATGAGTGTTATTGAAAAGAAGGCTTCTGTTTATATGAAGAAGGAAGTCTGAAGAGATGAGGGTAAGTGATATACTGGCTGAGTGTCCTTTATGCAAAACCCTTGGGACCAGAAGTGTTTAGGATTTAAAATTTTTTAGATCTTAGAATATTTGCATGTATGTAATGAGATATCTTAGGACTAGGACCGTCGTCTAAAGATGAAATTCACATATGTTTCCTATAAACTTAATACACATAGTTTGAGGGTAACTTTATGCAATATTTTAAATAATTTTGTGCATGAAACAAAATTTCAGAAAGCAAAGGTTCCACTCTCTCCACAAACCATGTGGACAGTCTGTAGTTGATTGGCATCACCATGATTCCTGACTCTGAATTTATACACTATTGATAAGCAATCATCTTCTTACACTTATTCTCACATAAGTACTTAACAGCAAAAAAATGTGACATGGTATTTTCAGCTTATTTTCTAATAAATACTTATTAGTCATATAACTGCTCTCCTAATGTTTATGTTGTTAGATCAAAAAAAATGAGTAAGTATGTTAAAGGACCTCGGACTTCCAAAATAAATCTGTGGGCATTATCAATGTTTTATTTCTCTGAAGCCTACCAATTCCATTTCCTGATTCTTCATAGGACTTTTTGACACATTGCTTCAAACTCTTAGATCAACAACATATTAATCCCTAGATTTAAAAGAATTATTGCTATATTAGGCAGTATGCACTTAGTTGCAAGTAATAATTTTTTGAAAGGAGCTGATCAAAAGGGAATATTTATTATAAGGATACAATCATAGTGGGCAGCAATATACTTAGACCTCTGGAATGAACTGAGAGAGAGGACTGGACAGAAGTCTTCTCTCTGTCCTTGTGTTTCTTATCTGAATTAATTTGATTAATCAGTATCTTGATAAAAAATAAACAGCTTACTCTAACTGAGTAATTTGGGCAGAATAAAGAGACATCTTATACAGACAAGGTATAGCATAGCTCCCTGGCATAAGGAAAACCAAGGAGTCATTTCCACATCCAGATCTGGAGGAGAAGGAGCAGAACAGAAAACGCACAGAGGAAAACTGCATAGGAAGGACACCAGCAGGTTAGCACTGTGCCTGTATCCCAGAACTAGCAGCAGGAATACTCCTTAAGCTGCCATTTTTTTTATCTTTCTTCCATTGTCTCATATCTCTTTCTAACCGCAGCTGGGAAAAGTTCTCCACTTTTCAGGGTTCATGTAATTTGATTGACCACACTTAGATGACCCAAGATAATCTCCCCATCTCAATATCATGTATTCCTTTGGGTTCTGTAAAATGCAAATTGTCCTGGAATAACTAATGCTTGAAGTACTTTTTTATAAAGTGTGGGGCAGTTGTAGTGTAAGAATTTAACCCCTATGAGAGCAGAGACTGTTTTCCTTATCCTTTGTTTTGCTGTATCTTCAGGATTTGGAATAGTATTTGGCACATAAAAGGAGCAAAGTAAATATTAGTTGAATGAATGAGTGAGTGAATGAGTGGAGAGAGCAATGCCAAGAGAGAGATCTGTAGTTTTGAGAAGTAACATATAGGCAAAGACAGAGGCTTCATCAATACAGCCCCTGCCATTATCTCTCTCCCAGATTACTTCCAAGAGTCCCTCTGAGTTTTTCTGAATTGCATTAATCTCAAATCCATTCCTTATTTTAAGACTAAAATGGGATTTCTTTTGCCATATCGAATTATTCACTTCCTTGGTTAAATTGCAACTGAAGTTTCCTTTTGCCTGTTGTATAAAATCAAGTTCTTACAACACCCTTGAAGATTGGCCCTGAGTACCTTTTTCCTCACATTGTGCTCTGCAGCTGCATTAAAAATGTCCTCTTTCCTTGCTCACCTCCTCTCCTTTCTTACCTTGAGGCCTTTGTCAGTGCTAATTCCTCTGCTTTGTATGCCCTGCCATCTTGAGACACCCTTGTCTGGCATCTTTGTTTGTTCTTAATACTAAACACAGGTGCTCCACCCTCCACAAAGCTTCCCTTGACACTTAAAGTTTGCCCCTAGAACCTCCTCTGTATAGTTTTCTACTACCCCAGAAGATGCTGCATCTTGTTTTTTGTCTCTGTCTTCTGTCAACTTGATATGGGGAAAAGCAAAACAAAATAAAACAAAACTTTATTAGTGCCAGAAAAAAAGAATCATCAAAAGGATCACCCTTTAGAACAATATATTATACTTCCTGCTAATTCATTCCAGTTTTCCCTGAGGAAATGCTATGTACACATGCGTGTGTATAAACCCATTGTTATGTTAATTCAATCAATTAGTTCTTTTTTTATATATCAGTCTCCTTTTTCCTCACGACCATCCCTAAACTCAGAATCAAATTTCCAGCTCAATTATATTTAATCTGGTATATTTCATGGTTTCTACATTTATGGGTTTTTTTTCTCCATCTTTTCTACACAAGAACCAAGCTAGTATTGGGCCCTCATTTTAATTACATTTTTATCTTGTTTTTAATAATTCCTATATATGTGCTTTTTTGTAAATTGCCTAAAACAATTTGTAGAAAAATAAAGGCATTTTAAAATCTAATTCATTAAACTTTAAGTTAGTGCTTTTTGAACACCTAGGATTGCCATAAAAAGAAACAAACACACACAAAAAATTGGGGGACATAGTTTCTAGAAAAGAAAATTCTTACCACTGATATTTTTTCTTTTCCGAGAGTCAATAACTCCAGCAAATAAATACTTCCAAAAGAACTGTGTTCTGTAATGTGGAAATGAAAAACAAATCTAGTTAATTCATTCAGAAGATTTTTCTGTACCTGTATTTAGGAATAAATTTGCATCTTTTACATTGGTTCCTTTTGTCATTATTGTAAATAGCCTTGGATGGTAATAACCCACTCCATTGCTCATAAAACCCATTTGATCTGTGTTTATCACTTGCTCTGTAAGTAGCTCTTCATTTCTGTTTGTTGCTATCATGGTTATAAAATATACTACTATAATAGTTCTTAAACATACAATAGCACTATAAAACAGTATCTTTGGTGGGTATTTAAACAATTTTAATGCTGAGACAAAATAATTTAATTTCCTACCCATATGTTGAATGTTCCTTAAGGCATTAAAAAAATCTCTAAAATCCATACGCTTGAAAATATCTAAATTTCTGCCAAACTTAGTTCAGGCTTATTAGTAATTCCAAACGAGTGAAATCATTGTGATTATACAAGAAAAAATTGATTAAAGTATGGCAGCTTTCTCTACTATCCACTATTTCAGAGCTAAAAACAATACGTATATCAGATCTTGGTTCTGTGACATCTAAAAGTATCTACAACATTTGTGAGCAAGAAAAAGTAGAACCTATCAAATAAACTTTGAGAACCATAAACTTGTTTTACTCTACCTGTAACACTTTCTATAGAGCTAAATTAACATTCTTTGTATTGCTATTTCAATAAAAATGTTATGACTCTTTTATAGTTAAAATAAACTTTTTAAATTTTCAGTGCTAACCATTATCATTTAATAAACAGCAGTTAGATTTTGACACTTTCATTTATTTTAAAGAAAAGTTAATATGCCATTGAGATGTGAATTTTACATAAACAGAATAAACAAAAACAGATGATTATCTCAATAGATGCAGATAAGGCTAGATAAAATTCAACATCTCTTCATGTTAAGAGCCCTCAATAAACTAGGAATTGAAGGAACACACTTCAAAATAATAAAAGCCATCTATGACAAACCCACAGCCAACATCATTCTGAATGGGCAAAAACTGGAAGCATTCCCCTTGAGAACCACAAGACAATAATAACCTCTCTCATCACTACTATTCAACATAGCACTGAAAGTCCCCGACAGAGCAATCAGGCAAGAGAAAGATATAAAAGGTATCCAAATAGGAAGAGAGGAAGTCAGTCTATCCCTGTTTGCAGAGATGATTCTATAGCTAGGAAACCTCATAGTCTCTGCTCCCAAGCCCTTTGCTCTGATAAACAACCTCAAATAAATTTTTTTTAAATGTACAAAAGTCAGGTGCAATTCCAAACTCTAGCAACATCCAAGCTGAGAGCCAAGTCAAGAATGTAATCCTATTCACAATCACCACCAAAAGACTAAAATACCTAGGAATACAGCTAACCAGGGAGGTGAAAGACCTCTACAACAAGAATTACAAAACACTGCTCAAAGAAATCAGAGATGACACAAACAAATGGAAAAACATTCTATGCTCATGGATAAGAAAAAATCGTGTAATTAAAATGGCCACACTGCCCAAAGCAATTTATGGATTCAGTGCTATTCATACCAAATTAACAATGACATTCCTCACAGAATTAGACAAAACTATTTTAAAATTCATATGGAACCAAAAAAGAGCCCAAATAGCCAAGGCAATCCTAAGCAAAAGGAACAGAGCTGGAGGCATCATGTCACCTGACTTCAAACTATACTACAATGGTATAGTAACCAAAACAGCACGGTACTGGTAAAAACAAACAAACAAAAACAGACACAGAGACCAATGCAACAAAACAGATCACCTACAACCATCAGATCTTAGAAAAAGCTGACAAAAATAAGCAATGGGGAAGGGACACCATATTCAATAAATAGTGCTGGGATAACTGATTAGCCATATGGAGAGGTTTGAAAATGACTGCTTCCTCATACTGTATATCAATTCAAGATGAATTAAAACTTAAATGTAAAACCTAAAACTATAAAACTTCTGAAAGATAACCTAGGAAATACTATTCTGGACATAGGGCCTGGCAAAGATTTTATGACAGAGTCCAAAAGCGATTGCAACAAAAACAAATATTGATAAATGGCATCTAATTGAACTAAAGAGCTTCTGCAAAGCAAAATAAACTATCAATAATATATTTGTATGCATAGTTTGCATACAAACTATGCATGCAACAAAGGTTTAGTATCTAGAATTCCTAAGAAACTTAAACAAATGTACAAGAAAATATAACCCCACTAATAAGTGGGCGAAGAACATGAACAGACACTTACCAAAAGAAGACATTCATGTGGCCAACAAGAATATTAAAAAATACTCAACATCACTAATCATTAGAGAAATGCAAATCAATATGACAAAGAGATACCATCTCATGCTAGTCATAATGATGACTATTAAAAAGTCAAAAATTAACAGATGCTGGCAATATTACAGAGGAAATGGAATGCTTATATACTGCTGATGGGAGTGTAAATTAGTTCAGCCATTGTGGAAAGCAGTGTGGTGATTCCTCAAAGAATTAAAATGAAATTATCATTTGACTCAGCATTCTCATTACTGGGTATATACTCAAAGGACTATATATTGTTTTATCTTAAAGGAACATGCATCTGTATGTTCATTGCAGCACTATTGACAATGGCAAAGACATGAACTCAACCTATATTCCCATCAACAGTTGACTAGATAAAGAAAATGTGGTACATATACATATACTATGTAGCTATAAAAAAAAGCAATGAAATCATGTCCTTTGCAGCGACATGGGTGAAACTGGAGGTCATTACCCCAGGCAAACTAACAAAGGAACGAAAAACCAAATACTGCATGTTCTCACTTATGGGAACTAATAAATGAGAACACATGGACACAAAGAGAGGAACAACAGATGCTGGGGCCTACTTGCAGGTGAAGGGAAGGAGGAGGGAGAGGATTAGAAAAAATACCTATTGGGAACTATGCTTATAACCTGGATGATGAAATAATATATACACCAAACCCCCATGACATGCCGTTTACCTATAGAACAAATTTGCAGATGCACCCCTAAATCTAAAATAAAAGTCCAAAAACAAACCAAAAAAAACAAACAGAAAAGAAGTAAGTTTTGTGAATTCTTTAGTTTATAAGTTAAATGTGCTCAAAACATAAAGAAATCAAGAGTTCTAGAGTAATTATGTCATTTATACAACATGAACAATGCAAACATAAATTTGAAAGCTTACGTAATTCTCAAAAGAATCAGAAATTATTGAAAAAATAAACATTTTCTATCCATGTAGCTATTGACCAAAATTTTTATAGAAAGAGAGATTAATGAATAAACTTACATTGTAAAAGCAATCTATTGACATTTCCAAACCTAGTGACTTGATTTGCTCCAGTACTATAACAGTATATAAAATTATATATTATATTTATAATATTACATGTAAATATTACATATATAGTATTAGTTTACTACATAATGCCTACAGTATTAGTTTATTATGTAAGCATATATAACTATACATATATAGTTATTAGTTTATTCATCAATTCAAGTATTCATCAAATTCAACAAACATGTATTTGCTTACAACTTACTCAACATCTGAAACTGCACTTTGTATCGAAGGTGTAAAACTTAGCAAGGTCAGTTTTGCCTGCCAGAGCTCTCACTTATATATGGGAGCTAAAAGAGTGGATTTCATGAAGATTGGTGATTACCAGAGGCTGGAAAGGATAGCATGAAGGGAAGGTGGTTAATGATCCAAATATACAGTTTGATAAAAGAAATAACATGTAGTGTTTGATATATTAGTAGGGTGACTATAGTTTACAGTGATCTATAATACATTTCAAAATAGCTAGAAAAAAATAATTTAAATGTTATTAGCATATAGAAAAGACAAATATTTAAAGTAATGGATATCGCTTGGGCTAGGGGAGGGATAGCATTAGGAGAAATACCTAATGTAGATGACGGGTTGATGGGTGCAGCAAACCACCAAGGCATGTGTATACCTATGTAACAAACCTGCACATTCTGCACATGTATCTTACAACTTAAAGTATAATTTTTAAAAAGTGATGGATATCCCAAGTAACACTAATATGACCTTTATACATTATATGACTGTATTAAATTACCATGATGTACATTCACTACTCGTTAATAAAATTTTTTTTAAAGAAAATAAAATAGATATTGAAAATGTGGTATGATAAGTACTGTAACAGTGGATGGTAGATCTTCCAAAACTTACTAGTTCCTTTTCAGTTTGGCATCTACTTCTTCATGTTGTTAAAATAAAACATAATTGAATATTGTTGTGTTTATCTTAATGATATTGTAATTTATGATTTTTACAAGTATGCAACTTTATGATTTTAATAAATCTTACTTAAATATTATTGTAGCCAATTAAGTAAAGCTAATCCAGACATCTATGCATCAAGTTTGTTATAGGTGGTGACACACTGTAAAAATGTGTACACATTAATGTAACAATGGAATTAAGTTTTTAATTTATTCCTGCTGGTAGATAATAACAGGAAGTCAGGGAGATGGATGCACAGTTGCTATTTATCCAGTCACCCATTGTTTGCAACTAAGCACCATTCAAGAGACCTTCTTTCTGCCTCATTAAATAAGTTAATCATGTAAATCACAGAGAAAATTTGAGAAAATATGGATATAGTTTGCACATAAATGATGTATTTTTATTGCTGAGAATAAAAACAGATGTGACAATGCCCAGGTGTCAGTCACAAAACATTATCATTCTTTAGTATCTAATATGAATGAATAGAAAATTAGAAGGTCAAATTGAGATATATATATGTATGTGTGTATATATATATATTATCTGTAGAACATATTCACTAATACAAATCATTCTCCATAATTAAAATAAGTCTAAATAGCTCAACTGCTGTGATAAGAATTTAAAATGAGCTACATATCATATCTGGAAATGGCATTGAGAGACTTTTTAAACAGAAGCTCCAAAAATCCATCATTTTATGAACAAAATGTCTATTAATATAGGTTTAGTGAGTTCATGACTCATGTAATGGCTAAATCCTTTTTATTTTTCACAGTCCCTCAGTACTCCACAAACCTTCTACTGTTGCCAGCAGTATTAGTAGTGTGGCCAGACAGAGGATTCAACACCTGAAAGATTGATGCAGAACAATTAATAAATGGAAAGGCAAATGTAAACATGGTCATTTCAAAGCAAATAATTACAGTCATGTCTCTGGAGGCAAATATTGGCCCAAATTTGTCTTTTCAATCAGTTTAACATGCTTTAAAAAACTTCTCTTTCGATTTTGTTTGATCCACGGTTATTTAGGCATATCTTATTTAGTTTCAAATATTTGGGGATTTTCCACGTATATGGTTACTAATTTGAAAGTTAATCATATTGTGGTCAAAGAACATACATTGCATAATTTTAAATGTTTTAGATTTGTTGAGACTTACTTTGTGGCTTAGAATATGGTCTATCTTGGTAAACGCTTTGGGTGCCCTTAAAAATAGTGTGTAATCTGCTGTTGTACAATGGGGTGTTCCATAAATGTCAACTAGGACAAGTGGATTATGTTGTTGTTTACCTCTTTTATATCCTTACTGATTTTCTCTCTGTCCTGTCAGTCATTGAGACATGAATCTTGAAATCTCTAACCATAATTGTGGAATTGTCTGTTTCTCATTGCAATTCTATCATTTTTGACCCATGCATTTTTCTTAATTTTTAGGCACATAAACATTTATCCTCCTGATAAATTGACCCTTTTAACCCATGGTAATACTGTTTGCTCTGAAATCTACTTTGTCTAATATTGAGATAGCCCACACAGCTTTTTGTTGTTGTTGTTGTTGTTGTTTAATGCTGGCATAGTTTGTATTTTTTTATTTCTTTGATTTTAACATATTTGGGGATAGCAGATTAAGATGGCAGATAGGAGGCAGGACTAGCCTTGTAGCTCACACTTGGAGGAACAGAGCAGGATGTGGAGGCTCACTTCCTCAACTTTTGCTCCAAAAACTACTGCAAGAATGTACCAGGAAAGCTGAGAGAATCCACACACCCTTTGAAAGAATTGGATCATCACTGCAGGCTCCCTGAGACACTGAAAACCTGTGAGTCTGCTTGCTTTTTCAATGGGGAGGTTCCTGGTCTGGGGCCAATTCTCAGCCCTGCTCACTGGTTGCCTGGAAATAGACTTGGTGCTGCTGTGGGGTCACGGTGGGAGTGAGACCAGCCTTTAGGACTGCAGGCTGCTGGGAGCAGGGTGAGGCCTGTGACTGCTGGCTTTCCCCCACTTCCCTGGCAACCTGTATGAGTAAGCAGAGGCAGCCATAATCACCCTGAGACTATAACTCCATTGGACTGGGAAACACACCCCGTCCTCCACATGAGCTGAAGCAAGCCCTGCCCAAGGAGAGGCTGAATTCAGATATGCCTATCCCTGCCCCTACCCTGTGGTCTTTATCTACCAGCCCTAGTAGCTGAAGACAAAGGTCATAATCCCTTGGAAGCTGTATGGCCCTGCCCACCACCTGAGGAACCTGAATACTGAACCAGGTGTCCCTAGGGCAAGTTTGCATCCTCTCCACAGGACCACAGATAATGGGCTCTTGAGAGCACCACCTCTCTCAAGAGAGAGGTGCCTGGAGGCCAACCAACACAAAACCAGCACATCAAACAAAAACACAACCAAGGACCCTCACAGATTCCACTTCACTCCCCTGATACCTTCACCAAAGCAGGTGCTGGTATCCATAGCTGCAAGACCTGAAGGTGGATCACATCACAGGGCTCTTTGCAGACATGCCCCAGTACCAGCCTGGAGCCCAGTAGCTCCGCTGGGTGGCTAGACCCAGAAAAGCAAAAATTATCACTATAGTTTGGCTTACAGGAAGCTCCATTCCTAGGGGAAGGGGGAGAACACCACATCAAGGGAGCACCCTGTGGGACAAAAGACTCTGAACGGCAGCCCTTGAATCTTAGATCTTCTCTCTGACATAGAGAAGGAATCAGAAAATGAGAAGGAACCAGAGAATCAATTCTGGTAACATGACAAAACAAAGTTCTTCAAAATCTCCAAAAGATCATACCAGCTCACCAGCAATAGCTCCAAAGCAAGACAAAATCTCTGAATTGCTAGAAAAAGAATTCAGGTCAATTATTAAGGTAATCAAAGAGGCACCAGAGAAAGTCAAAATCAAACTTAAATCAAAAACATCATATAGGATATGAAAGGAAAATACTTCATCCAACTTGCCAGTCTTTGTCTTTTAATTGGGGCATTTAGCCTGTTTACATTTAAGGTTAATACTGTTATGTGTGAATTTGATCCTGTCGTGATGATGCTACCTGGTTATTTTGCCCATTAGTTGATGCAGTTTCTTCATAGTGTCGATGGTCTTTACAGTTGATATGTTTTTACAGTGGCTGGTACTGGTTTTTCCTTTCCATATTTAGTGCTTCCTTCAGGAGCTCTTGTAAGGCAGGCCTGGTGGTGACAAAATCTCTCACCATTTGTTCATCTGTAAAGGATTTTATTTCTCTTTTGCTTATGAAGATTAGTTTGGCTAGATATGAAATTCTGGGCTGAAAATTCTTTTCTTTTAAGAATGTTGAATATTGGCCCCCACTCTTTTCTGGCTTG
Organism: Pongo pygmaeus; assembly: GCF_028885625.2. Classification (NCBI taxonomy): domain Eukaryota; kingdom Metazoa; phylum Chordata; class Mammalia; order Primates; family Hominidae; genus Pongo; species Pongo pygmaeus. The sequence goes on along the minus strand of NC_072384.2, from coordinate 30,227,253 downwards.
TAGGGTTTCTGCAGAGATATCTGCTGTAGTCTGATGGGCTTCCATTTATGAGTAACCCAACCTTTCTCTCTGGTTGCCCTTAACATTTTTTCCTTCATTTCAACTTTGGTGAATCTGATGGTTATGTGTCTTGGGGTTACTCTTCTCAAAGAGTATCTTTGTGGTGTTCTCTGTATTTCCTGAATTTGAATGTTGGCCTGTCTTGCTAAGAGTTAAACACATTGGTGGGCTGTATTTAGGAGACCCATCTCATGTGCAAAACACACATAGGCTCAAAATAAAGGGATGGAGGAATATTTACCAAGCAAATGGAAAGCAAAAAAATAAAAATAAAAAAAAGTAAAAAAAAAAAAAGCAGGGGTTGCAATTCTAGTCTCTAATAAAACAGACTTTAAACCAACAAAGATCAAACAAAGGCTAAGAAAGGTATTACATAATGGATCAATGCAACAAGAAGAGCTAACTATCCTAAATATATATGCACCCCATACTGGAGCACCCAGATTCATCAAGAAAGTTCTTAGAGACCTACAAAGAGACTTAGACCCCCACATAATAATAGTGGGAGACTTTAACACCCCACTATCAATTTTAGATAGATCAATGAGACAGAAGATTAACAAGCATATTCAGGACGTGAACTCAGCTCTGGACCAAGCAGACCTAGTAGACATCTACAGAACTTTCTACCCCAAATTAACAGAATATACATTCTTCTGAGCACCACATCACACCTATTCTAAAACTGACCACATAATTGGAAGTAAAACCTTCCTCAGCAAATGCAGAAGAATGGAAATCAAAACAAACAGTCTCTCAGACCACAGTGCAATCAAATTAGAACTCAGGATTAAGAAACTCACTCAAAACTGCACAACTACATGGAAACTGAACAACATGCTCCTGAATGACTACTGGGTAATTAACAAAATTAAGGCAGAAATAAGTAAGTTCTTTGAAACCAATGAGAACAAAGACACAATATACCAGAATCTCTGGGACAAAGCTAAAGCACGGTTTAGAGGGAAATTTATAGCTCTAAATACCCACAGGAGAAAGTAGAAAACAACTAAAATTGACACCCTAACATGACAATTAAAAGAACTAGAGAGACAAGAGCAAACAAATTCAAAAGCTAGCAGAAGACAAGAAATAACTAAGATCAGAGCAGAACTGAAGGAGATAGAGACATGAAAAACCCTTCAAAAAATCAATGAATCCAGGAGCTGGTTTTTATAAAAGATCAACAAAATAGACCAGTAGCCAGACTAATAAAGAATAAAAGAGAGAAGAATGAAATAGACACAATAAAAAATGATAAAGGGGATATCACCACTGATCCCAAAGAAATACAAACTACCCGCAGATAATACTATAAACACCTCTATGCAAATAAACTAGAAAATCTAGAAGAAATGGATAAATTCCTGGATATATACACCCTCCCAAGATAAAACCAGGAAGAAGTCGAATCCCTGAATAGACCAATAACAAGTTCTGAAATTGAGGCAATAATTAATAGCCTACCAACCAAAAAAAAAAAAAAAGCACGGGACCAGATGGATTCACAGCCAAATTCTACCAGAGGTACGAAGAGGAGCTGGTACCATTCTTTCTGAAACTCTTCCAATCAATAGAAAAAGAGGGAATCCTCCCTAACTCATTTTATGAGGCCAGCATCATCCTGATACCAAAAACTGGCAGAGAAACAACAAATAAAGAAAATTTCAGGCCAATATTCCTGATGAACATCGATGTGAAAATCCTTAATAAAATACTGGCAAACCAAATACAGCAGCACATCAAAAATCTTATCCACCACGATCAAGTTGGCTTCATCCCTGGGATGCAAGGCCGATTCAACATATGCAAATCAGTAAACGTAATCCATTACATAAACAGAACCAATGACAAAAACCACATGATTATCTCAATAGATGCACAAAAGGCCTTCGATAAAATTCAACAGCTCTTCACGCTAAAAATTCTCAATAAACTAGGTATTGAAGGAAAATACTCAAAATAATAAGAGCTCTTTATGACAAACCCACAGCCTATATCATACTGAATGGGCAAAGGCTGGAAGCATTCCCTTTGAAAACCAACACAAGACAAGGATGACCTCTCTCACTACTCCTATTCAACATAGTACTGGAAGTTCTGGACAGGGCAATCAGGCAAGAAAAAGAAATAAAGCGTATTCAAATAGGAAGAGAGGAAGTCAAATTTTCTCTATTTGCAGATAACATGGTCGTATATTTAGAAAACCCCATCATCCCAGCCCAAAATCTCCTTAGGCTGATAAGCAACTTCAGCAAAGTCTCAAAATACAAAATCAACGTGCAAAATTCACAAACAATCCTATACACCAATAATAGACGTACAGAGAGCCATATCACGAGTGAACTCCCATTCACAATTGCTACAAAGAGAATAAAATACCTAGGAATCCAACTTACAAGGGATGTGAAGGACCTCTTCAAATTGCTCAAGGAAATAAGAGAGGGCACAAACAAATGGAACAACATTCCATGCTCATGGATAGGAAGAATCAATATTGTGAATATAGCCATACTGCCCACAGTAATTTATATATTCAATGTTATTCCCATCAAGCTACCATTGACTTATTTCACAGAGTTAGAAAAAACTACTAAAAATTTCATATGGAATCAAAAAAGAGCCCATATAGCCAAGACAATCCTAAGCAAAAAGAACAAGGCTGGAGGCATCACACTTCAAACTATACTTCAAACTATACTACAAGGCTAAAGTAACCAAAACAGCATGAGATTGGTACCAAAACAGATATATAGACCAATGGAACAGAGCAGAAGAGAGACCTCAGAAATAATGCCACATATCTACAACCATCTGATCTTTGACCAACCTGACAAAAACAAGCAATGGGGAAAGGATTCCCTATTTAATAAATGGTTTTTGGAAAACTGGCTAGCCATATGCAGAAGACTGAAACTGGAACCCTTCCTTACACCTCATACAAAAATTAACTCAAGATGGAATAAAGACTAAACATAAGACCTAAAACCATGAAAACCCTAGAAGAAAACCTAGGCAATACCATTCAGGACATAGGTGTGGGCAAAGACTTCATGACTAAAACACCAAAAGCAATGACAACAAAAGCCAAAACTGACAAATGGGATCTAACTAAACTAAAGAGCTTCTGCACAGCAAAAGAAACTATCATCAGAGTGAACAGGCAACCTACAGAATGGGGGAAAATTTTTGCAATATACTCATCTGACAAAGGGCTAATATCCAGAATCTACAAAGAACTCAAACAAATTTACAAGAAAAAAACAAACAACCCCATCAACAAGTGGTCGAAGGATATGAACAGACACTTCTCAAAAGAAGACATTTATGCAGCTGAAAAACACATGAAAAAATGCTCACCATCACTGGCCATCAGAGAAATGCAAATCAAAACCACAATGGGATACCATCTCACACCAGTTAGAATGGCAATCATTAAAAAGGTGGGAAACAACAGGTCCTGGAGAGGATGTGGAGAAATAGGAACACTTCTACACTGTTGATGGGACTGTAAATTGGTTCAACCATTGTGGAAGACAGTGTGGCGATTCCTCAGGGATCTAGAACCAGAAATATTATTTGACCCAGCCATCCCATTACTGGGTATACACCCAAAGGATTATAAATCATGCTGCTATAAAGGCACATGCATGCATGTGTTTATTGCGGCACTATTCGCAATAGCAAAGACCTGGAACCAATGCAAATGTCCAACAATGATAGACTAGATTGAGGAAATGTGGCACATATACACCATGGAATACTATGCAGCCATAAAAAATGATGAGTTCATGTCCTTCATAGGGACATGGATGAAGCTGGAAACCATCATTCTCAGCAAACTACTGCAAGGACAAAAAACCAAACATCGCATGTTCTCACTCATGGGTGGGAATTGAACAATGAGAACACTTGGACACAGGTAGGGGGACATCACACACCAGGGCCTGTTGTGGGGTGGAGGGAGTGGGGAGGGATAGCATTAGGAGATATACCTAATGTAAATGATGAGTTAACGGGTGCAGCACACCAGCATGGCACATGTATACATATGTAACAAACCTGCACGTTGTGCACATGTACCCTAGAACTTAAAGTATAATAATAATAAAAGAAAAAAAAAAACCCATCTAAAAGTGGGCAAAGGATATGAACAGACACTTCTCAAAAGAAGACATTTATGCAACCAACAAGCATGAAAAAAAGCTCATCATCACTGGTCATTAGAGAAATGCAATGTGAAAACCACAATGAGATACCATCTCACACCAGTTAGAATGGCGATGATTAAAAAGTCAGGGAACGGCAGATGCTGGAGAGGATGTGGAGAAATAGCAATGCTTTTACACTGCTGGTGGGAGTGTAAATTAGTTCAACCATTGTGGAAGACAGTGTGATGATTCCTTCAGGATCTAGAACAAGAAATACCCTTTGACCCAGCAATCCCATTACTGGGTATATACCCAAAGGATTATAAATCATTCTACTATAAAGACATATGCACATGTATGTTTATTGTGGCATTATTCACAATAGCAGACTTGGAACCAACCCAAATGTCCATCAACGATAGACTGGATAAAGAAAATGTAACACATATACATCATGGAATACTATGCAGCTATAAAAAGGATGAGTGAAAAAATATGTCCTTTGCAGGGACACGAATGAAGCTGGAAACCATCATTCTCAGCAAACTAACACAGGAACAGAAAACCAAACACTACATGTTCTCACTCATAAGTAGGAGCTGAACAACAAGAATACACGGACACAGGGAGAGGAACATCACACCCTAGAGCCTGTTGGGGGTGTAAGGGGCTAGGGGAGTGATAGCATTAGGAGAAATACCTAATGTAGATGATGGATTGATGGGTGCAGCAAACCACCATGGCAAGTGTATACCTACACAACAAACATGCACATTCTGCACATGTATCCCAGAACTTAAAGTATGATAAAAATAATTAAATAAATAGAGTTTGGTCAGTAGTGGGAGTGGAGAGTGGACCTCAGAGAGCCCTGAGCAGCCCCACTGCTGCCGCTGTTCTAGTTACCATCACTCCCGGGGAAGAGCCACAGCTGCTGCAGCAGGCCCCAGTCACCATCACCACACCCATCAGCAAGGCAGAGACCCAGCACCCACCTGCCACCCCCCCCCACCATTCTCGCACCACCCCCCCCACCCACTCAGCTTCACCGACACCAAGCCCAGCAATATGGGGAGCAGTGCAGGGAGCGGTGAGATTTTTAAGAGTTTCATTTTTAATTTGTACTAAAAGCTTACAAATGGATAATTTTTTTCAAAAAAGTCAACAAACTGCAAGCACCTGTTAATAAAGGTCTTAATAAATTGTTAAATAAATAAATAAAATGGAAAAAAAAGGAAAATTCTTCAGTGAAGTAGATAGCATAAACAAAAAAAATCACAACTTCTGGAAATCAAAGACACAGAGAAATGCAAACTGCACTTGCAAGTCTCAGCAAAAGAATCAAACAAGCAGAAGAAAGAACTTCAGAGCTCAAAGACAAGCCTTTTGAATTAACCCAATCCAACAAAGACAAGGAAAAATGAATTAAAAAAAATGAACAAAGCCTTCAAGAAGTCTGGGACTATGTTAAACATCCAAACCTAAGAATAATTGGTTTATTCAGAAGAGAAGTATAAAAGTTTGGAAAACATTTTTGAGGGAATAATTGAGGAAAACTTTCCCAGCCTTGATAGAGATCTAGACATCCAAATACAAGAAGCTCAAAGAACACCTGGGAAATTCATTGCAAAAAGATCATCACCTAGGCACATAGTCATCAGGTTATCTAAAGTCAAGACAAAGGAAGAATCTTAAGAGCTATGAGGCAAAAGCATCAGGTAACCTATAAAGGAAAACCTATCAGATTAACAGCAGATTTCTCAGCAGAAACTCTATGAGCTAGAAGGGACTTGGGTCCTATCTTTAGCCTCCTTGAGAAAAACAATAATTAGCCAAAAATTTTGTATCCAGTGAAACTAAGCTTCATAAATGAAGGAAAGATGGTCTTTTCCCAGTAAACAAATGCTGCGAGAATTTGCCACTACCTAGCTGGCACTACAAGAACTGCTAAAAGGAGCATGAAATCTTAAAACAAATCCTCAAAATAGAACCTCTTTAAAGCATAAATCTCACAAGAGTTATATAACAATAACAGAGTAAAAAAACAAACCAAAGTATTCAGACAACAAACTGCACAATGAATAGAATAGTACCACACATGTCAATACTAACATTGAATGTAAATGCCCTAAATGTTCCACTTAAGATACAGAATGGCAGAATGGATAAGAATTCACCAACCAAGTTTCTGCTGTCTTAAGGAGACTCACCTAACACATAAGGACTCACATAAACTTTAGGTAAAGTGATGGAAAAAGACATTCCACACAAATGAACACCAAAAGTGAGCAGGAGTAGCTATTCTTATATCAGACAAAACAAACTTTAAAGCAAAAGCAGTTTAAAAACATAAAGAGGGACGTTATATAATGATATAAGAAATAGTCCAACAGGAAAATATCACAATTCTAAATATATATGCACCTAACACTGGAGCCCCCAAATTTATAAAGCAATTACTACTAGACCTAGGAAATGAGATATATGGCAACACAATAATAGTGGGGGACTTTAATACTCCACTGACAGCACTAGACAGGTCATCAAGACAGAAAGTCAACAAATGAACAATGGACTTAAACCATACCCTACAACAAATGGACTTAACAGAAATTTACAGAACATTCTACCCAACAATTGCAGAATATACATGCTATTCACCAGCACATGGAACATTCTCCAAGACAGACCATATGATAGACCACAAAGCAAGTCACAGTAAATTTAAGAAAATTAAAATTATGTTAAGTACTCTCTCAGACCACAGTTGAATACAATTGGAAATCAACTCCAAAAGAAACCCTCATAATCATGCAAATCCATGGAAATTAAATAACCTGCTCCTGAATGATTCTTGGGTCAACAATAAAATCCAGATGAAAATTTAAAAAAAAATTTGAACTGATTGATAATACTGACACAACCTATCAAAACCTCTGGAATACAGGAAAAGTGATGCTGAAAGGAAAGTTCATAGCATTAAATGCCTACATCAAAAAGTCTGAAAGAGCACAAATAGACAATCTAAGGTCACACGTCAGAGAACTAGAGAAACAAGAACAATACAAACCCAAACCCAACAGTAGAAAATAAATAACAAAGATCAGAGCAGAACTATGAAATTGAAACAAACAAACAACAACAAAAAAGATAAATGAAACAAAAAGCTCGTTCTTTGAAAAGATAAATAAAATTGATAGACTATTAGTTAGATTAACCAAGAAAAGAAGACCGAAGATTCAAATAAACTCAATTAAAAATGAAACGGGAGATATTACAACTGATAACACAGAAATACAAAAGATTATTCAAGGCTACTATGAGCACCTTTAAACACATAAACTAGAAAACCTAGAGAAGATGAATAAATTCCTGGAAATATACAACCCTCCTAGATTAAACCAGGAAGATATAGAATCTCTGAATATACCAATAAAAAGCAGTGAAATTGAAATGATAATTTAAAAATTGCCAAAAAAATGTATGGGACCAGATGGATTCACAGCTGAATTGTAACAGACTTCAAAGAAGGATTGGTACCAATGCTATGACACTATTCCAAAAGACAGAGAAAGAGGGAATCCTACCTAAATCGTTTTATGAAGCCAGTATCAACCTAATACGTAAACCAGTGAAGGACATAACAAAAAAAGAAAACTTCAGACCAATTTCTCTGATCAATGCAAAATCAATGCAAAAATCCTCAAAAAAGTATGGCAAATCCAACAGCATATCAAAAAGATAATCCACTGTGATCAAGTGGGTTTCATATCAGGGATGCAGGAATGGATTAACATCTGCAAGTCAACAAATGTGATACACTACATAAACAGAATTAAAAACAAAAATCACATGATCATCTCAATAGTCACAGAAAAGCATTTGACAAAATCCAGCATCCACTTATGATTAAAACCCTCAGCAAAATTGGCCATAGCAAAATAGGACATATCATAAGGTAATAAGAGCCATCTATGACAAACCCACAGCCAACATAATACTGAACGGGGAAAAGTTGAAAGCATTCCCCCTAAGAACTGAAACATAATAAGGATGCCCATTTTAACCACTTCTATTCAACATAGTACTGGCAGTCCTAGCCAGAGCAATCAGACAAGAGAAAGAAATAAAGGGCATCCAAATTGGTAAAGAGGAAGTGAAACTTTGCTGTTTGCTGATGATATGATTGTATACCTAGAAAACCTTAAAGACTCATACAAAAAGCTTTTACAAAGGGTAAATGAATTCAGCAAATTTCAGGATACAAAATTAATGTACACGAATCAGTAGCTCTTCTACACACCAACAGCAACCAAGCTAGGAATCAAATCAAGAACTCAACCCCTTTCACAATAGCTGCAAAAAAGTCAAAATACATAAGAATATATCTAACCAAGGAAGTGAAAGATGTCTACAAGAAAAACAACAAAACACTGCTGAAAGAAAACATAGATGACACACACAAATTGAAACACATCCCATGCTCATGGATGAGAAGAATCAATATTGTGAAAATGACCATACTGCCAAAAGCAATCTATAGATTGAACACAATTTCCATCAAAATACCACCATCATTCTCCACAGAACTAGAAAAAACAACCCTAAAATTCATATGGAACCAAAAAAGAGCCCACATAGCCAAAGCAGAACTAAGCAAAAGAACAAATCTGGAGGGATCACATTACCTGACTTCGAACTATACTATAAGGCCATAGTCATCAAAACAGCATGGTACTTGTATAAAAAAGGGACATAGACTAATGAAACAAAATAGATAACCCAGAAATAAAACTAAATACTTACAGCCGATTGATCTTCAACAAAGCGAACAAAAGCATATAGTGGGGAAAGGACACTCCACTCAACAAATGGTGCTGAGATAATAGGCAAGCCACATGCAGAAGAATGAAACTGGATCCTCGCCTCTCACCTTATACAAAAATCAACTCAAGATAGATCAAAGACTTAAATCCAAGATCTGAAACCAGAAAGATTCTAGAAGATAACATTGGAAAAACCCTTGTAGACATTGGCTTAGACAAAGACTTCATGACTGGGAACTCAGAAGCAAATACAACAAAAACAAAGATAAACAGATGGGACTTAATTAGACTAAAAAGCTTCTGCACAGCAAAAGAAATAATCAGCAGAGTAAAGACAACCCACAGAGTGGGAGAAAATCTTCACAATCTATATATCCGACAAGGACTGATATCCAGAATCTACAAAAACTCAAACAAATCATCAAGAAAAGAAACAAACAATCCCATCTAAGAGTGGGCTAAGGACATGAACAGACAATTCTCTAAAAAAGATATGCAGTGGCCGACAAGCATATGGGAAAATGCTCAACATCACTAATCATCAGAGAAATGCAAATCAAAACCACAATGCAATACCACCTGACTCCTGCAAGAGTGGTCATAATGAAAAAAATTTTAAAAAAATAGATGTTAGTGTGGATGTAGTGAAAAGGGAACACTTTTATACTGTTGGTGGGAATGTAAACTAGTACAACCACTATGGGAAACAGTGTAGAGATTCCTTAAAGAACTAAAAGTAGATCTGCTGTTTGATCCAGTAATTCCACTTCTAGGTATCTACACAGACGAAAAAAAGTTATTATGTGAAAAAGATACTTGTACATGTTTATAGCAGCACTATTTGCAATTGCAAAAAAATATTAAATCAGCCCAAATGCCCATCAATCAACGAGTAGATAAAGAAAATGTAGTATTGTGGTATACATATATCCCAGGGCATAACACTCAGCCTTAAAAAGGAGCAAAATAATGGCATTCACAGCAACCTGGATGGAATTGGAGACTATTATTTTAAGTAAAGTAACTCAGCAATAAAAAACAAAGCATCATATGTTCTCACTCATATGTGGGAGCTAAGCTATGAGGCTGCAAAGGGATAAGAATAATACATGGGATTTTTGAGGACTCAGGGGAAAGGGTGGTGGGTGGTGAGGGATAAAAGACTACACACTGGGTACAGTGTACACTGCTAGGGTGATGGGTGCACTAAAATCTCAGAAATCACTGCTAAGGAACTTATTCATGTAACCAAACACCACCTGTTCCCCAAAAACCTATTAAAAAAATTTTTTTTAGAACAAAGAAAAACCAACAACATATTTGGATATTTATATTTCAGGTGGGTTTCTTATAGACAGCATATAGTTGAGTCTTGGTTTTTAATCTTAACAGTTTCCTATTTTCAGTTGAAATTTTTAGGCCATTTCTATGTAATGTGAATATTGGTATGGTTGCTCTTTGCTTTCTATTTGTCCCATTTTTTTCTTTGTTCCTGGTTTCCTCTTTTTGACTGCTCTTGAATTAATTTCGTTTAACAATTCCAATTTATCTCAATTTTAGCTTTTAAATGATAACATTTTTAGTATTAATTTATTTAGTGATTGCTTAGGATTTACAGTACACGTACATATTTTTCTTATTTTTATTTATACATAACAGATGCACATGTTTTCAGGGTACATATGATAATTTGATACATTTATATAATGTATAAAGATCTAATTAGGGTATTTGGGAAATACATAACTTTAAATGTGTATATGTACATATACATACACACATATAACCTTAAATTAATATGTATATATGTATGTATATATATATATGTATATATATATGTATATATATGTATGTATATATGTATATATATGTATACATATATATATGTATATGTATATATGTATATATATGTATACATATATATATGTATATGTATATATAGAGACAGAACCTTAAATATATATATATTTAAATATATATATTTATATATATTTAAATATATATATTTAATATATATATATTTAATATATATATATTTAATTAAATATATATATTTAATATATATATATTTATATATATTTAAATATAGATACACACACATATGTACATATAGTCTTAAACATATATATGTATACACACACAACCTTAAATACATATATAACAAATATATATTTATATATATTTATATTTAAATATATATATATTTATATTTAAATATATATATATTTATATTTAAATATATATATATTTATATTTAAATATATATATTCATATTTAAATATATATATTCAGTTATACAAATATATATATACATATATATTTGTTATATATGTATTTAAGGTTGTGTGTGTATACATATATATGTTTAAGACTATATGTACATATATGTGTGTGTATCTATATATATATATATTTAAATTATGTATATTCCAATTACCCTAATTTCATCTTTATAATCTTTAAGTATATTTTATAATCTTTAAAATGTATATTAATTTGTAAATCTAATTATAAATCTTTATAATTTGATCTTTAACATATATGTATTTTAATGCTAGGAACACTTGAATCAGTCTTTTCTAGATATTTTAAAGGTACAGTAGATTAATGTTAACTATAGTCACCTTACTGAACTATCGAACGTTAGGTCTTATATCTTTTATCTAACTGTATATTTGTCTTTTTAATCAACCCTCCTCCCCCTCCCCTTCCCAGCCTCTGGTAACCACCAATCTACTCTCTCTCTTCATGAGATCTATTACTTTAGCTCACACATATATGTAAGAACATGCAATATTTGTCTTTCTGTGTTTGACTTATTTCACCTAGCATAACGACTCCCAGTTTCATCCATGTTACTTCAAATGACAGGATTTTATTCTCTTTTATAGTTGAATAATATTCTATTGTGTATATATAGCATATTTTCTTTATCCATTCATCCATTGATGGACGCTTAAGTTGATTCTCTTTTTTTGGCTATTGTGAATGGTGCTTCAAAATACATGACTACAGATATCTCTTTGATAGATTGATTTCCTTTCTTTTAAATATATACCTACTAGTGGAATTGCTAGATCATATGGTAATTCTATTTTTAAGTTTCTGAAGAAACTCCATACTGTTTTCCATAATGGCTGTACTAATAATTTACATTCCCACCAACAGTGTACCAGGGTTCCCCTTTCTCGACATCTTTGTCAGCATCTGTTATTTCCAGTCTTTTTCATAAAAGTCATTTTAACTGGGCTGAGATAATACATCATTGCGGTTTTGATTTGCATTTTTTATGATCAGTGATGTTGAGCATTTTTTTTATATATACCTCTTGGTCGTTTGTATGTCTTCTTTGAAAAATGTTTTAGATTTTTTGCCCACACAAAATAATGAGATATTTTGTGGGGTCTTTTTGAGTGTTTGTTTGTTTGCTATCAAGTTTTCTGAGCTCCTTGTGTATTCTGGTTATTCATCCCTTGTCAGGTGGTTACTCTGCAAATATCTTCTCCCATTCTGTGGGTTGGTTCTTCACTTTGTTGATTTTTTCCTTTGCTGTATAGAAGCTTTTTAGCTTGATGTAATCTCATTTGTTTATTTTTTGCTTTTGTTGCCTGTGCTTTTGAGGTTTTACACAAAATATCTTTGTCCAGAACAATATACTAGAATATTTCCCTAATGTTTTCTTTTAGTAGTTTCATAGTTTCAGGTTTAGATTTAAAATTTAGATATAATTTTTAATGCATTTTGATTTTTTATATGGTGAGAGATAGGGATCTAATTCCATTTTTCTGCTTATGGTTATTCAGCTTTTGCAGCACCATTTTTTGAAGAGACTGTCTTTTCCTTATTGTATGTTCTTGGTACCGTTTGGTTACCGAGTTGGGTATAAATGTATGGATTTATATCCAGTTTCCTTATTCTGTTCCATTGGTCTATGTATCTGTTTTTATGCCAGTACCATACCGATTAACTATAGCTGTCTTGTATATTTTAAAGTTAGGTAGTATGATGCCTGCAGCTTTGTTCTTTTTGTTCAGGATTGCTTTGACTATTCTGGGTCTTTTGTGGTTCCATATAATTGTTTTTTCTATTCCTTTTCTTTCTTTTCTTTTTGAGACAGAATCTCACTCTGTCACCCAGGCTGGAGTGCAGTGGTGCCATCTCGGCTCATTGCAACCTCTGCCTCCTGTGTTCAAGCAATGCTCATGCCTCAGCCTCCCAATGTAGCTGGGATTACAGGCATGCACCACTATGGCTGGCTAATTTTTGTAATTTTAGTAGAGACAGGGTTTTATCATGTTGGCCAGGCTGGTCTCAAACTCCTGGCCCCATGCAATCTGCCCATCTCGGCCTCCCAAATGCAGGGATTACAGGTGTGGGCCACTGTACTCTGCCTTTTTTTTTCTATTCTTGTTAAGAATGTCCTTGGTATTTTGATAGGGATTACATTAAATCTGTAAATTGCTTTGAGTAGTATTGTAATTTTAGCAATATTCAGTCTTCCAATCCATGAGCATGGAATATTTTTTAAATGTTTTATGTCCTCTTCAATTTCTTTTATCAATGTTTTAAACATTTACTTGCATAGATCTTTTACTATTTCTTTGGTTAAACTTGTTCCTAGGTGTTTTATATTCTTTGTAGCTATTGTAAATGGGATTGCTTTCTTGATTTGTTTTTCAGATTGCTTTTTGTTGGCGTATGGAAATGCTACATTCATATGTTGGTTTTTATATGTTGGTTTTTGTATCCTGCGACTTTACTGAATTTGTTTATTGAGTCCAACGATTATTTTGTAGAGTCTTTATGTTTTTCAAATATATAATTAAGTCATCTGTGCATAAAGCAAATTTGACTTCTTTTGTTCTAATTTGGATGCCCTTTATCTCTTTCTCTTGCCTAATTGATCTTGCCAGGACTTTCAGTATTGTGTTGAATAAAAGTGAAAGTTTTGATAATATGATGTATTTCATTTATTGACTTGCATGTATTAGACAATTTTGCATTCCTGGGATGACTCTCACTTGACTTATTTCACCTAGTATGAATACCATGGTGAATTATCTTTTTAACATGCTGTTGAATTCAGTTTGCTATTATTTCATTGAGGATTTTGCATTTATTTTCACCAGTAATATTGACCTGTAGCTTTCTTTTTTTGTGGTGTGTTTTTCTGGTTTTGGTATCACAGTAATCCTGGCCTCATAAAATAAGTTTAGAAGTATTCCCTCATCTTCAATTTGTTTAAAGACTTTGACTAGAATTGGTTCTGTGTTTAATGTTTGGTAGAATTTAGCAATTAAGCCATCAGGTCCTGGGCTCTTCTTTGATGAGAGACTTTTTATTATGACTTCAGTCTTGTTATTTATTATTGGTTTATTGAGGTTTCCTGTGCCTTCATGGTTCAATCTTGGTAGGTTATATGTGTCAAGAAATGTATTCATTTCTTCCAGGTTTTCCAGTTTATTGGTGTATAGTTGTTCATATGTCTCTAACGATTCTTTGTATTTCTGTAGTTAGTTGTTATGTCTCCTTTTTCATTTCTAATTTTACTTAATTGGGTCTACTCTTTTATTCGTAGTATAGTTATAGGTTTGTTGAGTTTGTTTATCTTTTCCAAAAACCAACTTTTCCTTTTGTCAACTTGTTTTACTTTTTGTCTCAATTTCACTATTTTTCTGCTCCAATTTTTATTACTTCTTTCCTTGTACTAATTTTGGTTTTGGTTTATTATTGCTTTTCCAGTTCCTTAAGGGCCATTATTAGCTTGTTTATCTGAAGTCTTCATACTTCTTTGATATAGTCAGCTATTGCCATAAACTTCTATCATTTTTTGTATCCCATAGATTTTGGTATGTTACATCTCCATTTCCATGTGTTTCAAGAATTTTTATAACATCATTTTTAATTTCTTTATGACCCATTGATCATTTAGGAGCATATTGTTTACTTTTTATGTGTTTTTGCACTTTCTGAAGTTCCTCTTGTTATTGATTTCTAGTTTTAATCCACTGTGTTCAGAACAGACACTTGATATAATTTCTACTCTTTTAAATTTCTTGAGACTTGTTTTGTGGCCTGATATATGATCTATCCTGGAGAATGTTCCATGTGCTTATGAAAAGAATGCATATTCTGATACAGTTGGGTGAAATGTTATGAGTCTAGTGTGTAATTTAACTCAGATGATTCTTTGTGGATTTTTTATCCACTACTGAAAGTAGGGTGTTGATGTCCCCTACTCTTACTATACTGAGGCCTGTCTTTGGTTAACATTAGACTTAGTAATGTTTACTTTGTACACATGGATGCTCCTGTGTGGGGTGCATAGATGTCTATATGAGTATATCCTCTATCTGAATTGATCCTTTTATCTTTATATTCTGACCTTCTTTGTCTCTTTTTACTGTATTTTACTTGTAGTCTATTTTATCACTTGTAAGTATAGATATTTCTGCTCTTTTTGGTTTCCACTTTCACAGAATGGCTTCTATCTCTTCACTTTCAGTCTGTGTGTGTGTTTATAGTAAGGTAGGTTTCTTCTAGATAGTATATGGTTGTCTTCGTTTTTTATCCAGTTAATCACTCTATGTATTTTTATTAACGAATTATCTCCACTTATATTCAGTGTTATTATTGATAAATAAAGTCTTATTATTGCTATTTTGTTACTTATTTTCTGGCTGTTTTATAACTCATTTTTTCTTTTCTTTCTTTTTTTACTGTCTTCCTTTGTGGTTAAGTGTTTTTCCCTGGTAGTATGTTTTAATTTGTTGCTTTTTATTTTTAGCATATCTATTATAGGTTTTTGCATTGCAGTTACCATAAGGGTTACAGAAAACATCTTATAGATTTAACAAGTTATTTTAAAGAAATGACAGCTTGGGGGAGTGGAGCCAAGATGGCCCAATAGGAAGAGCTCTGGTCTACAGCTCCCAGCGTGAGCAACGCAGAAGACGGGTGATTTCTGCATTTCCATCTGAGATACCGGGTTCATCTCACTAGGGAGTGCCAGACAGTGGGTGCAGGACATTGGGTGCAGCGCACCATGCGTGAGCTGAAGCAGGGCGAGACGTTGCCTCACTCGGGAAGAGCAAGGGGTCAGGGAGCTCCCTTTCCTAGTCAAAGAAAGGGGTGACAGACGGCACCTGGAAAATCGGGTCACTCCCACCCTAATACTGTGCTTTTCCGACAGGCTTAAAAAATGGCGCACCAGGAGAATATATCCCGCACCTGGCTCAGAGGGTCCTACACCCACAGAGTCTCGCTGATTGCTAGCACAGCAGTCTGCGATCAAACAGCAAGGCGGCAGCGAGGCTGGGGGAGTGGCGCCCGCCATTGCCCAGGCTTGCTTAGGTAAACAAAGCAGGTGGGAAGCTCGAACTGGGTGGAACCCACCACAGCTCAAGGAGGCCTGCCTGCCTCTGTAGGCTCCACCTCTGGGGGCAGGGCACAGACAAACAAAAAGACAGCAGTAACCTCTGCAGACTTAACTGTCCCTGTCTGACAGCTTTGAAGAGAGCAGTGGTTCTCCCAGCATGCAGCTGGAGATCTGAGAACAGGCAGACTCCTCCTCAAGTGGGTCCCTGACCCCTGACCCCCAAGCAGCCTAACTGGGAGGCACCCCCCCAGTCGGGGCAGACTGACACCTCACACGGACGGGTACTCCTCTGAGACAAAACTTCCAAAGGAATGATCAGACAGCAGCATTCGCGGTTCATGAAAATCTGCTGTTCTGCAGCCACCGCTGCTGGTACCCAGGTAAACAGGGTCTGGAGTGGTCCTCTAGCAAACTCCAACAGACCTGCAGCTGAGGGTCCTATCTGTTAGAAGGAAAACTAACAAACAGAAAGGACATCCACACCAAAAACCCATCTGTACATCACCATCATCAAAGACCAAAAGTAGATAAAACCACAAAGATGGGGAAAAAACAGATCAGAAAAACTGGAAACTCTAAAAAGCAGAGCGCCTCTTCTCCTCCAAAGGAACGCAGCTCCTCACCAGCAACGGAACAAAGCTGGACAGAGAATGACTTTGATGAGTTGAGAGAAGAAGGCTTCAGACGATCAAACTACTCCGAGCTACAGGAGGAAATTCAAACCAAAGGCAAAGAAGTTGAAAACTTTGAAAAAACTTTAGACTAATGTATAACTAGAATAACCAATACAGAGAAGTGCTTAAAGGAGCTGATGGAGCTGAAAGCCAAGGCTCGAGAACTATGTGAAGAATGCAGAAGCCTCAGGAGCCGATGCGATCAACTGGAAGAAAGGGTATCAGTGATGGAAGATGAAATGAATGAAATGAAGTGAGAAGGGAAGTTTAGAGAAAAAAGAATAAAAAGAAACGAACAAAGCCTCCAAGAAATATGGGACTATGTGAAAAGACCAAATCTACGTCTGATTGGTGTAGCTGAAAGTGACGGGGAGAATGGAACCAAGTTGGAAAACACTCTGCAGGATATTATCCAGGAGAACTTCCCCAATCTAGCAAGGTAGGCCAACATTCAGATTCAGGAAATTAAGAGAATGCCACAAAGATACTCCTCGAGAAGAGTAACTCCAAGACACATAATTGTCAGATTCACCAAAGTTGAAATGAAGGAAAAAATGTTAAGGGCAGCCATAGAGAAAGGTCGGGTTACCCACAAAGGGAAGCCCATCAGACTAACAGCTGATCTCTCGGCCTAAACCCTACAAGCCAGAAGAGAGTGGGGGCCAATATTCAACATTCTAAAAAATTTTCAACCCAGAATTTCATATCCAGCCAAACTAAGCTTCATAAGTGAAGGAGAAATAAAATCCTTTACAGACAAGCAAATTCTGAGAGATTTTGTCACCACCAGGCCTGCCCTAAAAGAGCTCCTGAAGGAAGCACTAAACATGGAAAGGAACAACCGGTACCAGCCACTGCAAAAACATGCCAAAATATAAAGACCATCAAGGCTAGGAAGAAAACTGCATCAACTAACGAGCAAAATAACCAGCTAACATCATAATGACAGGACCAAATACACACATAACAATATTAACTTTAAATGTAAATGGGCTAAATGCTCCAATTAAAAGACACAGACTGGCAAATTGGATAGAGTCAAGAACCATTAGTATGCCGTATTCAGGAAACCGATCTCATGTGCAGAGACACAAATAGGCTCCAAATAAAAGGATGGAGGAAGATCTATCAAGCAAATGGAAAACAAAAAAAGGCAGGGGTTGCAATCCTAGTCTCTGATAAAACAGACTTTAAACCAACAAAGATCAAAAGAGACAAAGAAGGCAATTACATAATGGTAAAGGGATCAATTCAACAAGAAGAGCTAATTATCCTAAATATATATGCACCCAATACAGGAGCACCCAGATTCATAAAGCAAGTCCTGAGTGACCTACAAAGAGACTTAGACTCCCACACAATAATAATGGGAGACTTTAACACCCCACTGTCAACATTAGACAGATCAACGAGACAGAAAGTTAACAAGGATACCCAGGAATTGAACTCAGCTCTGCACCAAGCAGACCTAATAGACATCTACAGAATTCTCCACCCCAAATCAATAGAATATACATTTTTTTCAGGACCACACCACACCTATTCCAAAATCGACCACATAGTTGGAAGTAAAGCTCTCCTCAGCAAATGTAAAAGATCAGAAATTATAACAAACTGTCTCTCACACTACAGTACAATCAAACTAGAACTCAGGATTAAGAACCTCACTCAAAACCGCTCAGCTACATGGAAACTGAACAACCTGCTCCTGAATGACTACCGGGTACGTAACGAAATGAAGGCAGAAATAAAGATGTTCTTTAAAACCAATGAGAACAAAGACACAACATACCAGAATCTCTGGGACACATTCAAAGCAGTGTGTAGAGGGAAATTTATAGCACTAAATGCCCACAAGAGAAAGCAGGAAAGATCCAAAATTGACACCCTAACATCACAATTAAAAGAACTAGAAAATCAAGAGCAAACACATTCAAAATCTAGCAGAAGGCAAGAAATAACTAAAATCAGAGCAGAACTGAAGGAAATAGAGACACAAAAAACCCTTCAAAAAATAAATGAATCCAGGACCTGGTTTTTCGAAAGGATCAACAAAATGGATAGACCGCTAGCAAGACTAATAAAGAAGAAAAGAGAGAAGAATCAAATAGACGCAATAAAAAATGATAAAGGAGATATCACCACCGATCCCAAAGAAATACAAACTACCATCAGAGAATACTATAAACACCTCTACGCAAATAAACTAGAAAATCTAGAAGAAATGGATAAATTCCTTGACACATACACCCTCCCAAGACTAAACCAGGAAGAAGTTGAATCTCTGAATAGACCAATAACAGGCTTTGAAATTGTGGCAACAATCAATAGCTTACCAACCAAAAAGAGTCCAGGATCAGATGGATTCACAGCCGAATTCTACCAGAGGTACAAGGAGGAACTGGTACCATTCCTTCTGAAACTATTCCAATCAATAGAAAAAGAGGGAATCCTCCCTAACTCATTTTATGAGGCCAGAATCATCCTGATACCAAAGCCAGGCAGAGACACAGCCAAAAAAGAGAATTTTAGACCAATATCCTTGATGAGCATTGATGCAAAAATCCTCAATAAAATACTGGCAAACCGAATCCAGCAGCACATCAAAAAGCTTATCCACCATGATCAAGTGGGCTTCATCCCTGGGATGCAAGGCTGGTTCAATATATGCAAATCAGAAATGTAATCCAGCATATAAACAGAACCAAAGACAAAAACCACATGATTATCTCAATAGATGCAGAAAAGGCCTTTGACAAAATTCAACAACCCTTCCTGCTAAAAACTCTCAATAAATTAGGTATTGATGGGACGTATCTCAAAATAATAAGAGCTATCTATGACAAACCCACAGCCAATATCATACTGAATGGGCAAAAACTGGAAGCATTCCCTTTGAAAACTGGCACAAGACAGGGATGCCCTCACTCACCACTCCTATTCAACATAGTGTTGGAAGTTCTGGCCAGGGCAATTAGGCAGGAGAAGGAAATAAATGGTATTCAATTAGGAAAAGAGGAAGTCAAATTGTCCCTGTTTGCAGATGACATGATTGTATATCTAGAAAACCCCATCATCTCAGCCCAAAATCTCCTTAAGCTGATAAGCAACTTCAGCAAAGTCTCAGGATACAAAATCAATGTACAAAAATCACAAGCATTCTTATACACCAATAACAGACAAACAGAGAGCCAAATCATGAGTGCACTCCCATTCACAATTGCTTCAAAGAGAATAAAATACCTAGGAATCCAACTTACAAGGGATGTGATGGACCTCTTCAAGGAGAACTACAAACCACTGCTCAAGGAAATAAAAGAGGATACAAACAAATGGAAGAACATTCCATGCTCATGGGTAGGAAGAATCAGTATCATGAAAATGGCCATACTGCCCAAGGTAATTTATAGATTCAATGCCATCCCCATCAAGCTATCAATGACTTTCTTCACAGAATTGGAAAAAACTACTTTAAAGTTCATATGGAACCAAAAAAGAGCCTGCATCTCCAAGTCAATCCTAAGCCAAAAGAACAAAGCTGGAGGCATCACACTACCTGACTTCAAACTATACTACAAGGCTACAGTAACCAAAACAGCATGATACTTGTACCAAAACAGAGATATAGATCAATGGAACAGAACAGAGCCCTCAGAAATAACGCCGCATATCTGCAACTATCTGATCTTTGACAAACCTGAGAAAAACAAGCAATGGGGAAATTATTCCCTATTTAATAAATGGTGCTGGGAAAACTGGCTAGCCGTATGTAGAAAGCTGAAACTGGATCCCTTCCTGACACCTTATACAAAATTAATTCAAGATGGATTAGAGACTTAAACGTTACACCTATAACCATAAAAACCCTAGAAGAAAACCTAGGCATTACCATTCAGGACATAGGCATGGGCAAGGACTTCCTGTCTGAAACACCAAAAGCAATGGCAACAAAAGCCAAAATTGACAAATGGGATCTAATTAAACTAAAGAGCTTCTGCACAGCAAAAGAAACTACCATCAGAGTGAACAGGCAACCTACAGAATGGGAGAAAATTTTTGCAACCTACTCATCTGACAAAGGGCTAATATCCAGAATCTACAATGAACTCAAACAAATTTACAAGAAAAAAACAAACAACCCCATCAAAAAGTGAGTGAAGGACATGAACAGACACTTCTCAAAAGAAGACATTTATGCAGCTGAAAAACACATGAAAAAATGCTCACCATCACTGGCCATCAGAGAAATGCAAATCAAAACCACAATGAGATACCATCTCACACCAGTTAGAATGGCGATCATTAAAAAGTCAGGAAACTACAGGTGCTGGAGAGGATGTGGAGAAATAGGAACACTTTTACACTGTTGGTGGGACTGTAAACTAGTTCAACCATTGTGGAAGTCAGTGTGGCGATTCCTCAGGGATCTAGAACTAGAAATACCATTTGACCCAGCCATCCCATTACTGGGTATATACCCAAAGGACTATAAATCATGCTGCTATAAAGACACATGCATACATATGTTTATTGTGGCACTATTCACAATAGCAAAGACTTGTAACCAACCCAAATGTCCATCAATGATAGACTGGATTAAGAAAATGTGGCACATATACACCATGGAATACTATGGAGCCATAAAAAATGATGAGTTCATCTCCTTTATGGGGACATGGATGAAATTGGAAATCATCATTCCCTGTAAACTATCACAAGAACAAAAAACCAAACACCGCATATTCTCCCTCATAGTTGGGAATTGAACAATGAGAACACATGGACACAGGAAGGGGAACATCACACTCTGGGGACTGTTGTGGGGTTGGGGGAGGTGGGAGGGATAGCTTTAGGAGATATACCTAATGCTAAGTGGCGAGTTAATGGGTGCAGCACATCAGCATGGCACATGTATACATATGTAACAAACCTGTACATTGTCCACATGTACCCTAAAACTTAAAGTATAATAATAATAAAAGAAAAATAAAAGAAAAAGAAATTAAAGAAAAAGAAATGACAACTTTTTTAGATAGATCAGAAAAAAAGGAAACGACAAAAAAAAAAACTTTAAAAAATTGTCTACACTTTAATTCCATTACCCCATGCTTTGAGTTTTTGTTTTCTCAGTTTACATATTTTATATTGCCTTTCTCTTAATGGTTGCTGTACCTATTACTGTTTTTGATAGGTTAGTTTTTTCATCTTCATAGTAGAGTTACAAGTGGATTGCACATCACAATGACAATATTAGAGTATTCGAGGTTTGTCTGCGTACTTAATTTTACCAATGGATTTCTACCTGTATTTTTTTTTCTTTTTGCACATTAGCATTTTTTTTTCTTTCAGTCTGAAGAACTCCCTTTAGCTTTTAAGACAGGTCTAATAGTGTATATTTTCTCAGCTTTTGTTATCTAGGAAAAACTTTATTTCTCACTCATGTTTGAAAAATAGCTTTGCTGCATACAGTATTCCTAGATGGCATTTTTTTCTTTCAGTGTTTTGAAAATGTAGTCCCACTTCCTTTGGGTTTTCATTGAGAAGTCTGTTGCCAGAAAAATTACAGCCTTTAAAGTACATAATTTGCTTCATTTCTCTTGCTGCTTTTATGATCCTTTCTTGGTCCTTGATATTTGAGAGTTTGATTATTACATGGTTTGGGGTAGTCTTATTGGGATAAAGTCTGTTTGGTGTTCTCTCTCCTTCCTGTACCTGGATATTTACATCTACCTCAAGTTTTGGAAATTTTTCTGTTATTATTTCTTTGAATGAGCTTTTTACTCTTTTCTTTGGCTCAAATTTCTCTTTAACAGCAATAGTATTTAGATTTGGTATTTTGAGGTAATTTTCTATATCTTGTAGCTTATCTTTGTTAGTTTTCATTTTTTTTTTTTTGCTTTTCCTCCCCTGACTATGTATTTTTAAGTTTTTCAGCTCAGCAAATGTGTTTCTCAGTTCCAAGATTTATGTTTGATTCTGTAATTATATCAGTCTCTTTGTTAAATTTCTGAATTGCTTTTCTGTCTTATATTGGAGACCACTGAGTTTTTTTATAACTGCTATGTTGAATTATTGGCAAGAGAGCTCACATATCACAGTCTTGTTAGGGTCAGTTACTGGTTCCTTGCTTTGTCCATTTGAGGTCACGCTTTCCTGTTTGCAATTGTTTCTTGTGGATGTACATCTATGTCTTTGCATTGAAAGGTTAGTTATTTATTCCAGTCTTCTCTGGCTGACTTGTGTTGGTTCTTATAGGATATGTTTGCTTAGAGATTATTTGTAATTTTTGAATTTTTTCATTTTTATATTCTTGGGATTCTGGATATTTTAGTATTAATATGAATATTATTTCAGTTCTGAGATACAATTAAAATTATTTGCAAACTAGTTTGATCCCTTTGCATCTTGCTCTTAAGCTTTGTTTAGCAGATCACAGAAGTGCTTAGTTTCAGTCTAATTTTGCCCCAATATGGACACAAAATGTTATGAGGACTCCACTCAATGTCCTGTGAATTATGAGCATGGTTCTTTCCTTAACTCAGGTAGTTTTGTTGGGTAAAGACTCAAAGGGATCCTCTTCAGATCTCTGGAGTACTCTGCCTATGCAGTCTTTCCATTTCCAGTACTCTGCCCTATAAACTCATGCAGCTTTCACTTTCCATGACTTTCCACAACTAATTTCTTCAACTCAGAGATACCTCAGGATTCTACCTAATATGTTGTCTCTTCACCGTGTCCTAGGGAATCTCTAGTCAGTAAGATCAGGCAAACTTAAGCCTCAACTAATTTTTTTTTTTTTTTTTCCTCAGATCAGTATCCTTCATTGGCTGATATTCAATGTCTTAAGAATGATTTTTGATACATTTTATTTGGTTTCTTACTTTGGTTTTCATTTTAGTTGTTTTAGGCATAATGGTGAGCCTGGTCTCAATTAACCTTGTCCTGAAGTGGATGCTTGAAAAATCACTGGAATTGTGTATCAATCTTAAACTACATTTTGTCTCCTAGAGCAGAGTTTACTTACGGTTATTCATTTTTCAATTATGAGATTCGATTTGTCATGTAAGGAGTGATTTTCTTTTTTCCCAACTTTTATTTTAAGTTCGGGGTATGTGTACAGAACGTGTAAGTTTGTTAGTTAAATGTATGCCATGGTGGTTTGCTGCATAGATCATCCCATCACCTACGTATTAAGCCCAGGATTCATTAGCTATTTTTCCTGATTCTTTCTCTCCTCCCACTCCCCACCCTCAAACAGGCCCCAATGTGTGTTGTTCTCCACCATGTGTCCATGTGTTCTCATCAGTTAGTTCCCACTTATAAGTGAGAACATGCATTATTTGGTTTTCTGTTCCTGCATCAGTTTGCATGCTGGTGAGGTTGTGGAGAAAAAGGAATGCTTTGACACTGTTGGTAGAAGTGTAAATTAGTTCAAAAATTGTGGAAAACAGTGTGGCAATTCCTCAAAGTGAAGACCTAGAGGCAGAAATACCATTTGAGCCATTACTGGGTATATACTCATAGAATGTAAGGAATTATTTTCTAATGGTTAAACTGATTACTATTTTAGGATGTAGCCACACAATTCTGGGAATTTCATTTTTATTGAAAACCTTTTGACATGTAGTCCCTAAAGTGGAAGTTCCTTTTGCACAAAGAATTTGACACCCTTCTCAGACATTTTTTTCTTGAGAGCTGTCTAAGCACCATGCAAGAGGCTTATTATATACTCAAAAGTCACAATATGCCTCATAATTTTTTTTCTCAGGAAAAATATTTTTCAAGGTGTCAATCTTAGAAGAGTCATTCAGGGAGAATGATTTCCTCTGTCAATTCAATGTATATTGAAAAGAAAAAAAAGAGTGTGATATAACTTGAGAAGATACAAAGTGTAGGCAACATTTATGTGGAAACATGGCACTGACTATTCAATCTTTATTGATAGCTAATGAGTTTTACCAGATGTCTACTTGGCTTATCATAGATTATTAGAGTTGGCTTGGTTTATTGTGTCCAGTCAGGATGGATTTGCAATCTAATTAATTTGTTCCTCACCCCTATTGACCTTCAAGGGAATAAACGGAAGGAAATTCCTAGATCATTGAATCACTGCTTTCACCACTACAAAGTCCTTCTTCTGCATGCAGATTGAATATTAAAAAATAAACAGCTTCACAGGTGTTTATTTAGGGTGCTGTGAAAGAAACCAAGAGAAGAGCTAAGGAATTTTTCTGTTTATCCTTTTCTCCAATCATTTCATGGACAGGTAAATCTTTAAAACACCTCTCAAAAACACCTTAATTTTTTTTAATTAATGTGACAATGCAGCTTTGCATTATTTAGCATTTCTAATCTTGCAATCTGACTTAGTGGAAAATCACTTTGTTTTCTTCATCTCAGGTTTCAAACCAAAAATATAGCCATAATGTGTTCTGCTCTTGTATAGACTGCATAAGATAATATTTATAAAAATCACTGTGAAACATAGACCACTCATCATATATGTAATATACTACCACAATAATAGGTGTTGTTGCTGAATTATTCTATTTTCAATGTTTACTATGATAGTTGAACACAAAGCTTGAGCCTATTACATATAATTTTTTTATAAAATACTCTAAAAGAAGAATCAATACATGAGAAAAAAATTACACTTTGACTTCAACATAGTCTGTATGACAGTGAGGATAAAATGGCTGAAAGATAAAACAAGCAATATTTGCTAACAATAGAAGAAAATATCCTGGAATCCATTTTTTTCCTAGCAATAGAGGGTAACTCTAGAAGTATTTTTTTTCTTACCAAAATGCCAAGAGTATACAGCAGGGCAAGAAGCATGCAAAGCACAGAAGCCGCTTTCAGAGTATGTCACAGCAGCTGCATTTTGAAAAGAGAGTTGAAGAAGTAAAAAACCTGAAATTTTAGTATTACCCATCTCTATATAGTTATAAGAGTTAATCGTAATTCTCTTAAGACTGTAACTTGAACTATTATACAGAGAGATTTAAAAGTCTTTGAAAATTAATATTTGCGAATAGTGTGATTCAGAATACAAAGAAAGATATTTATTTCCTTTAGCAATAATCAACTGAGTGTTAACAGTCCTTGGAGAGGCAGAACATTTATAAATTCCTTCACAGAATATTTAAAAAATAATAAAAGCAAGTTCCATCTATACTTAGAATATAGGTTCATTGTCCGGGTGTGGTGGCTCACTCCTGTAATCCCTGAACTTTGGGAGGCCGAAGCGGGTGGATCACCTGAGGTCAGGAGTTCGAGACCAGCCTGGCCAACATAGCGAAGCCCTGTATCTACTGAAAAAAACAAAAATTAGCTGAGTGCAGTGGCAAGCACCTGTAATCCCAGCTACTCGGGAGGCTGAGGCAGGAGAATCACTTAAACCCGGGAGGCAGAGGTTGCAATGAGCCGAGATTGCGCCATTGTACTCCAGCCTGGGAGACAGAGCAAGACTCCATCAACAAAAAAAAAAAAAAGAAGAAGAAGAAGAATATAGGTTCATTATAGGTTCATTGTTAGGTAGACTTTATAAACATTTTTGATCCCTTTGCTCTCTGGTTTAATCATAAGAATTAGTTATCCTACTTCTTTCCACAGTAACTCCTTGCACTTCTCTCTTGAATATAACAGTCAATCCTTGCAGGGCACTTACCCAGCAGTCAGGTGATCTGTTCTTCACAAATTTTACTTCATTTGAACCTCCCAATAACACTGAGGTATTGATAGTACTATTATCTTCCCATTTGGCAGACTTGACACTGAGGCCAACAGAGGCTAAGTAATGACTTGGTTCATGCAGTTGAGTAGTGGGAGAGTGAGGATTAAACCACAAACCCTGTGGTTATAAACACGATGAGATTACGTTTTCTTATATAAACCCAGCTTCTCACTCTGTGACCTTTCTCAGACCCTACTCCATCCATAATTATTCTCTCCACTCTCCTGACCTTTTGTCACTCTCTGTCCCTTTGCTTTCTCCATCTTCAGTGGCTCCTTTTGCTCAGCCATATATTAACGTTTTTATGTTTTTCAAAACTGCAGTAATACCATCGTTCTTACCCTCCAGCTCCAACTCCTTCCTCTGTGCCAAGGTCCTCACAGCAATGGTCATGTGGCCTCCATTTCCACTCTTCTCATTTATTTTATCTCACCCACCATGAAACTGAAAGTGTACTCTTAAAATATAGTAATAAATTTCTAATTTCTAGTTTTATTTATTTTCAGTTCACATTCTACTCTAATTGTATACAAAATTTGGCAATTTTTACTACAATATCTTCCCTCCTTTTTTTTTTTTATTTTTAGAGATAGGGATAGCGTGTTGCTCTATTGCCCAGACTGTAGTGCAATGGCTCAATCATAGCTCTCTGCAGCCTCAAACTCCTGGGCTGAAGGGATCCTCCCACCTCAACCTTCCAAAATGCTGAGACTACACGCGTGAGCCACTGTGCCTGGCCAATATCTTTTTTTTTCTTTTTCTTTTTTTTTTTTTTTGAGACGGAGTCTTGCTCTGTCACCAGGCTGTAGTGCAGTGGTGCAATCTTGGCTCACTGAAACCTCTGTCTCCTGGGTTCAAGGAATTCTCCTGCCTCAGCCTCCAGAATAGCTGGGACTACAGGCGTGCCCCACCAAGCCCAGCTAATTTTTGTATTTTAATAGAGACGGGGTTTCACCATGTTGGCCAGGATGGTCTTCACCTTTTGACCTCGTGATCTGCCCGCCTCAGCCTCCCAAAGTGCTGGGATTACAGGTGTGAGCCACTGTTCCCGGCCTGGCCAATATCTTTCTCTAAAGTCTCTTCTTCCTTTCCTTTTTACTCCTGATTTTCTTTCTATGTCAGTTCATTTATTTTTATTTTTTGTCCTCTCTCTCCCTTTAAGTGTTTATGTTTCAAGATTTCTGACCTTTTTTCTCTCTTCTCTTCTTGCTCTATCAAGTATCATTAATCCACAAACAAGAAGAGTCCTAAACTTCTATCTCTAACCCTGACTCTCACCTCAGCATGAGATTCATATTACAAACAGTACAGTGGACATCAGCACCTAAATGCTATGTGGGCTTCTCAAGTATTTCCAAAACCAAACACATGATCTCCCACTGCCCTCAAAAATGTCCCCTTCTTCTTCATTTTCTATGTATATGAGAATGACCATTCAGTTATCTAAGCATAAAACTCAAGACCCTTCTCAGTTAGTTAAAACATTTAAAGTGTTTAGAAAAGACCCTGCACATTATAAACACTCAATAATTCTTAGTTAACAGTAAAATTGCCTTTACTAGTTAATAGTACTATTTGCCATTGACTTCTCACTCTTCCTCAGTTACTATATCCAACTGAACTCCCGTCATGACAATTCAATCCCTACTAAGTCTCTGGACTTTTGATTTCTCCTTCCTGTTTCACTGCCACTGCTTTAGTTCTTTCAGGCTGTCCATTTTCAAACACCAGAGCTGGTCTCCCTGACTTCAGATTCTAACCATTCCCATTACATTTTCTCACTGCCTACAGAGTTATCTTGCTAAAACTTAAGTGGGGTCAGGCACTCTGTGTGATAAGTTCGTGTAATTGTACCACGTAAGCCTTTCCCAATCTAAACACAAGCTACCCTGCCAGTCATGCCACTTGACACTTAGCCGATAACACCTTCCATGCTGTGCTCCAGTTAGAACTGCTTCTCAACCCAAAGACTGACCGTGCCCCGACATATTATACTCTTCTTATACCTATACTCTATGCCTTCTCTTTCTGCCTGGAAAACTCCTACTTCAATCTTAAATCCTATTAAAACTCTTAACTTTTAATCTTGATTTTAAACATTACTCTTTCCCTACCTAGCTCCCCATCCACTTCCATCTCTACCCCCGTCAGGCAGAACAGGGTACTGTCTCCTCAGGGTTTCTATTTTGTAAATTTGTAGAAACCCATTTTTATAACACAAAATCTTAAATAATTGTTTCCACAATATCATATTTTTACAATATTATGTTTATTGTCCAGTAATTATGTAATAGCTAATAATAACTCCAACGTATCTTGAAGAAAGAGCTTCAGGTTTGTTTATATTTTTATTTTCAGAACCATTCTTATATTTGACAAACAACAAATTCCTAAAAACTGCTTGTAAAGTGAATGAAATAAAACAATTCTTACATTTCACTTTCTCAGCCAACCTACTCTTTGATTATAATTATGGTAGATCTGCTTTTATAACCCACTTCATTCCTCACATCCTTTACATTTATACCCCAAATGTAAATTGGTAGGAATTCTCTAAACCATTCAGTGTCTCATTTTCCTTACCTGTAAAATGCTGAAACTACTTTATAAGGTTGTCATGGGATTTATATCATTTATATACAAAAAATGATTAGAGTATAACAGGTATCTGATTAGCATCTAATAAAATTAACTATTACTATGATTACTCTTGTATCCGAAAGTTCCTTTTTCCTCTGATACATTTGTGTGCAATGCTTCCTATGTATGGATGATAATGTTTTCTTAGTTTTCCCACATAAAAGGGAGAGATCAGTGAATCCCTTTATAAGATAAAAGACATATATAATTATATTAGTCTATTCTCACACTGCTATAAAGAAATACCCGAGAGTGGGTAATTTATAAAGGAGAGAGGTTTAATTGACTCACAGTTCTGCATGGCTGGGAGGCCTCAGGAAACTTACAATCATGGCAGAAGGCAAAGGCGAAGCAGACACCTTCCTCACAGGGTGGCAGGACAGAGTAAGTGCAAAGAGGGGAAATGCCAGACGCTTATAAAATCATCAGATCTCATGAGACTCATTCACTATCACGAGGACAGCATGGGCAAAACTGCCCCACGATCCAATTACCTCCACCTTGTCCTGTCCTTGACATGTGGGGATTATGGGGATTATAATTCGAGATGAGATTTTGGGTGGAGTCACAGCCAAACCATATCAATAATTAAGCCCTAAAATGCTCTTTGGTTAGAAATGAAGAGATTTATTCTTAGGGTAGTAAGAATTATTCTTATGTTATTATTTTGTTATTATAAGAGCAAGAATTTTTAGTCCAATTATTACAGTCTCCTTTTAAACACTTAAAAAACTTTATAAGTGGCTTTTGATTGTGACACAATTGTAAAGGGATACCAAAGGAAACCTGAGGATAAGGAGTGAGATGCTTGCTCTTCTTTTCATCCTGGCACCTAAACAGATAAGCTACTTTCTGCTTTTTAAGTGCTCCTCAGTTAATGCTGCATGTGAGCACTATTGGTTTTTATTTGTTTGTTTGTTTTACTTCACTGTTTTTTTCGAAGTACTTTATGCTCATTAACCTATTTTCTATATGGATATTCCAATTAAATATTAGAACAAAAAGTTGTTTACTTTTAAGTTTCTTTTGGGAGAATGAAAGAAACTCCCAAATTTCTGCAATAGAATCGAATTGAAATATAGAAAAGAAATTTATCTGTGAGTTCTCCCAGCTCTGCAAGATATGAATCATCTCTCATCACTCACCTTTTCAGGCCTCAGGATCAAACTAGTGCCAGAGGAAGACCAGGTGACTTTTTTTCTGAGGGAGAGAAGTAATGGCAGCCATTGTCATTCCTCTCACTTTTTAAATGGATTGAGCTGCCATGGGAGCTATTTGTCAACAAATACAGACCAGAAGTCATTAGTTAAATACAGATCATGTGAGATTCGGGGAGCAGCAGATGGAGGGGTATAATGACAAACTTAAAAACAGCCATTTGGTTACAAATTGTCTTAATATTAATAGTTACATTTTAGCATTTAGTTACTACTTCCTAAATACTGCTATTTACCCATAATACCTAATAAAAAACTAAAAGATCGTGAAAGGAGGAGATAAACAATGAATATACTACAGTTGTTATGGAAAATCTTTGTAGACTTACACATATTACACACATATGCATGTGACAAAAATACTTTTTTCCTTTCTGTCCACATTATTTCAAAACTTTCAGGTGAAATTTTAATTCATTCATTTATATTTTTTTCTTTTATTTACAAAACAAACATACATTTTGCAGCCATTAAGTTCCAGGGATGGCAGGCAAAAGAAACTAAAGGCCAATAAAATTGTCCTCAAGAAGCTTATATTTCTTATGCAGTGATTTTCAAAGCATGTTCCTTAGAGCAACTACATGAGACGTACCGTGGGAATTTGTTAATGACGCAGGCAGCTGGCTTTACTCCAAATTATAATTTCCGTGCATGAGCTTCCAAAGTCTATATGTTTAACAAGCAACCTAGTTAATTCTTTTGCTTTTAAAAAATTTGCACACTGATCTAACTGCTTTGCTCCACCAAGTGTGGTCTGAGAAACGACAACGGTATCTACACTTCTCATTCCAATTATATCCAATTAGTCTTTTAACTTGTCATCCAGTGGTTCACATGCACTTCGAAGTCTAAAGAGTAATAATCTAGTCTATATGATTTCTCGAGCCAACCATATAATGATATTATGTGGAATGATTGGCGTGTGCTGTGGGAGACACACCTAAAAAGTTGTCCAGAACTTGAATCCTACCATCACACTTATCCTATTTTTAACATTTCTCAGGTGAATCTGTTTCAACTACTATATTTTACTCGGGTTTCTTATTTTTGTTTGTTTATTTCTATTGGCACTGAAAACTTAAGGGATAGTGAGATGTAGTTTAAGATGGGTTATCGTTTGGATATTTGCCTTGTGGAGGGGCATATGAACAATGAATATGAATTGACACAAATAAGGGATACACCGCAAGTCAGAGTTAGCACAACATATCTTCATCCATCCACTTCTTTACTTTACTCAGAAAATATTTATTTATTGTTTTATTTTATTTATTTATTTTTTGAGATGGAGTCTCACTCTGTCGCCCAGGCTGGAGTGCAGTGGCACAATCTCAGCTCACTGCAAGCTCCACCTCCTGGGTTCAAGCCATTTTCCTGCCTCAGCCTCCAGAGTAGCTGGGACTACAGGCACCTGCCACCATGCCCGGCTAATGTTTTTTTTTAACAGATTTTTAGTAGAGAAGGGGTTTCAACGTGTTAGCCAGGATGGTCTCTATCTCCTGACCTCGTGATCCGTCCACCTCTGCCTCCCAAAGTGCTGGAATTACAAGTGTGAGCCACCGCATCCAGCCTCAGCAAATATTTATTAAGCTTCTTCTTTGAGCCAGGGATTTAGATAGTATTTAAAATAATAAGAAAAGCAAATATTTACTAACCACTTTTACTGTGTATTGCTGAGTCTCCTTAATTGTCACATAAGTTACTGCATTTAATTGTCACAACCTTGTAATGGAGGGACAGTGATTACTCTTGCTTTACAAGTAAGGAAGCTGAAGCCCAGAGAGGTAGAATAACTTGCTCAGGGTCACCGAGCTAGAATGGATTTTATTGGGAACCTGAATACATATCTCTTTCATCAGAGCCCTTCCTTTTAACCTCTATGCTATCCTAATGCTCACATTTCTAGGATTCAGATCACCGAAGTCCTTAATCAAACAAACCTTTGAAAAATGCATGGTGAAAATATTACATTTGAGGCAAACAGGAGGGTCAATGGAAGTATGGAAGGAAGCAAGAATTCACCAGGAGAAAGAGAAGGCCAGAAGATGCTTCCAGGGCACATGGATAGAGAAGGACAGTGGTATCCTAGCCTTATGGAGCAGAACGTACAGCAGCAGAGAGCATGAGAGAACACATTGGGTATAGGGAACTCGACATTTCTTGGTTTTGCTGGAGGGTGAGTTTTGAGACAGGGGAGAAATGGGAAGTGATGGACAGAAAGTAAAGGACCAGATATTGAAGAGAATGATATGTCCTGCTAAGTATCTGACATTTCTCTTATAGGTGATAAAAGTCTATTGAATAATTTTGAACTGATAAATTATTGTATTTTGCTTCAGATAAATTAATTGTCAAACATAGTGAAATCTTTTAAATAATAATAACTCCAAATGGTTTGTTACTGCAAATTGTAGTCTTCGGAGGGAACATATAAAAGAAACAGCTGTGTTTCTGAGAGAGTTTGTAGGCATTCTGACCCCAAGGAAAGGGTAAGCATGACATGTTTTCTTATACCAGAGGTGAAGATCTTCCCAGTGGTTTGTTTTTGACCTGGAAAATTTTGTGTGCACATTTTTTTCCCTCAGTCAGTGACATTATTCTTGCAGATCAGGTGCATTCAAAAAATTATTTTGTGTTAATCTTTTATAAGCATGAATGATTTTTAAGCCATCATTTAAAAAATTATTCCTAGGTTTTTTGGTAGTTTTGAGTTCTAAAGACTGCATATTGTTAGGCACAATAATTAATTGTGACACACTCTACCCACAAAGAAATGTATATACCCATCAGCAAATCTCCATTGGGGCATCAAGTCATCTGCCTGCCTTAGCCTCCCAAAGTGCTGGGATTACAGGGGTGAAACACCACACCCTGCAGCCTCAGGAAACTTTCAATCATGGCAGAAGGCGACAGGAGAGCAAGCTCATCGTACATGGCCCATACAGGAGGAAGACTAGGGTAAAAAAATGTGCACACAAAATTTTCCAGGTCAAAAACAAACGACTGGGAAGGTCTTGACCTCTGGTATAAGAAGTAATTTTACTAGAAGTAATGCTTCAATAACAACACCAACTCCAGGTACTCAACAACATGATACTTATAAACCTTTACCTGATTAAGCCATCCAATTAACCTTTCAAAGACTGTGTAAATACAGACATAGGTGATGTCTGGGCATTACAATTTGACATGAGATTTGGGCAGGGACACAGGCCCAAACCATATCACCAGGTGACCACAGAAAACCAAAAAAGAGTAGGAATATTTAATGTAGACATGGTCATCTGTGGGTAAAGTGCTTCTTCATATCCTATTTATTTAACCCTCCTCAGAGTTAGCAGGGTTAGTCACACACTCATATGTACCTTTTTCTAGAAAAAAATAAATATTTCTAAAAGTTTGAATTAAGTGAACTAAATTATAGTTGACTAATTTTTAAAAATAGAGTAAACAGTCACAATTTGGAGCACAAACCAAGGGGAAAGAAGAAAGACTTTACCCACAGATGACCATGTCTACATTAAATATTCCTACTCTTCTTTGGTTTTCTGTGATCACCTGGTGATATGGTTTGGGCCTGTGTCCCTGCCCAAATCTCATGTCAAATTATAATCCCCAGCATTGGAGGTGGGGCCTGGTGGGAGGTGACTGGATCTTGGGGGTGGATTTCCACCTCAGTGTTGCTCTCATAACAGTGAGTGTGCACCGTGAGATTTGGTTGTTTAAAAGTGTGTAACACCTCTCCTCTCGCTCTCTTCCTCCTATATGGGCCATGTAAGATGAGCCTGCTCTCCTGTCGCCTTCTGCCGTGATTGAAAGTTTCCTGAGGCTGCTGGGTGTGGTGTTTCACCCCTGTAATTCCAGAACTTTGGTAGGCTGAGGCAGGCAGATGACTTGAGGTCATGAGTTCAAGACCAGCCTGGCCAACAGGATGAAGCCCCGTCTCTATTAAAAATACAAAAATTAGCTGGGCATTGTGGTGGGTGCCTGTAATCCCAGCTACTCAGGAGGCTGAGGCAGGAGAATCGCTTGAACCCAGGAAGCAGAGGTTGCAGTGATCCGAGATTGGGCCACTGCACTCCAGCCTGGGTGACAGAGCCTACCTCAAAAAAAAAAAAAAAAAAAGTTTCCTGAGCTCTCCCCAGCCATGCTTCCTGTATATCCTGCAGAACCATGAGCCAATCAAACCTCTTTTCTTTATAAATTACCCAGTCTCAGGTATGTCTTTATAGCAATGCCAGAAAACTAATACACCTGGCAAATTGAATTAAGTTACACAATGATGCAATATTTTTTCATTAACTAAATTTCAAGGGATACAAATCCTGCTCACATTGATATGATTTCCGGTATCTACTACTTCTAGCATATGAAACAAATAATCATTGGCTTCTTATTTGTGGTTAGCCTGGCATTAACCCAGGAGAGGAGGGTTCTTTTTCATTTTTCCTAACTATGAGATATTGCTTATGAGGTAGGATAAAGCAGAGATCTCCAGCTTAGTGATTTTTTTAATGACCCGAATCAGGATACCAACTTAAGCATCTCAGCTCTTATGCATTGACAGTCTGTAGTCTATGTACATTTTTCATAGTAACAGCACTTTTTGTGGTGTTTCTTTATTCTTCCCTTTGTATCACAGTGGAGCCCATTCACTCTGTTCCACACAGTATATCTTTCTAGGTCACACCCTTGCTGCCTCAAGAATTTTAACAAGAGTTATAAATCTGCAGTGTCCAGATACCTGGAAATCTCTTGCTGACCTGATCCTTCATCATTTTCGCATGAGAATTTGGTATGACTTTGAGTAATGGTGTGTTTTAAGAAAACACATTATAGAAATAGGTGGGCCCTTCGTAACACAACAAGAATGCCATGAGCTCACAGGTCCTCTGTCAATAGGCCATTCTGTTGGTTGTTGGTTTTCCAGCTGTAGAGATGTCATTAAGATGCTTCTACTTCCTTTTCTCAAATTAAACTGTTTTTCTATCTCTTTTTTTTTTGTTTTTTCAATCAGTAACCTGTGTTTTACTGGTAAGAACATAGGAAATCAATAAAATTTAGGTTTGAATTCAAGCTTTGACACCTACCTGCTAAGTGACTTTCAGATTCCGAATCTGTAAAATGGATAAAACAAAGCCAATTTCAAAAGATTGCTATACATTTTAAATTATGCAATACAAGTAAAATGCTAACATTTTATCTGCCATAGAGTTGGTCCTCATAAATATCTAGTGTCATTTCTATTGTAATTTTTTTTTTTTTGATAGGGCCTCACTGTGTTGCCCAGGCTGGGGTGCAGTGGTGCGATCTTGGCTCACTGCAACCTCTGCCTCATGGGTTCAAGTGAGTTTCGTGCCACAGCCTCCCAAGTAGCTGGGATTTCAGGCACCCACCACCACTGCTGGCTATTTTTTGTATTTTGAGTAAAGACAGGTTTTGCCATGTTGGCAAGGCTGATCTCAAACTTCTGGCCTCAAGTGCTCCACCCGCCTCAGCCTCCCAAATTGCTGGGATTACAGGCGTGAGCCTCCACACTTGGCCTAATATTTTGAACACATTTTACTCTTGGCTGTTGATGCACGGAGTGATAGAGCTGAAATAGTTCTTAATTTTAGTCTCTCCTGCTGTAGATCAGGAAGGCAAGAGATAGAGAGGACAAATGAGCTATTCAAAGAGCAGAGGGTCACAAATAGAACTAGCGTTCTCCTGAAGCCGTCTTGATCCGTAAGTTTCAATTCATGCTATAATCTATTGTATAGTATCTGCTCTATGTTGATATTTCCTTACTGGTAGCAGTATTCCTCTTCCCACCTTATAGTGTATACTTGTATATCATTTTGAAGTTGCAGCTAATAATCAAATACTCTGTCTAATGTTTCATGTGAAACCCTTGGACTTCATGGTATTTTGAATGTTAAATAATTTCATCATTTTAATAGTTTATCTCAGCAATGGCATATGCAAAATTAGCTGGATGAAGAGTGTTATCTGACCACGGCCAAAATCTGTAGCCCAGAGACATAGTAAATTTTCCCTGGCCCAGTGGTGCTGGAATATATTTAAGCCTTTACAGCAAACTAAAACAATTCATTTAAGGAATTATGAGAGCCAAACTATTTTTTTAGCGTCTCTAACTGATACTTCATGTGCTAATAGAGAAAAATATTATGGTGTCAATGTTTTTCTCTTTAAAATATAATGTAATGTGGCATGACTGATATAGCCAATCTCGAATATTAGAAATGATGCATCACCTAATTCATCAAAATCAATCTTGAAAAGGTCAGACTTACTTGAAAAATAAGTTGATTGGCCTTAAATGAACATATTAAGATCTCAAAATTAGAGAGAGACTTCATGGTTTTGCTAAGTTGTTTTTTCAAAGTACCCTCATCACAAAATTTAGGCATACAAATGTCAACAATTTGTGTAGTTATGCATTTAAAAAGTCTTCTTCAATGGAAACACACAAAGTTTCATAACTTTCAGTGACTAATGCCTACCGTAAATAACTACCACAGATTACATAGTAAACTCTTCATTACTCGGGGATTGACCAGTCAGTTGGTAAATTAACTGCGTTCTAGATTTTTTAATTCTCTCTCCTCATTGCATGTCTGCTGGTTACATCGGTACTCACTAGCAAGTCAAACATAATGAAGGAAAAAAGCTAAAGAATATCTCATTGATTTTAAAAATTATGGAGAAAACATTTAAAAATTGGCTTTCATTTGAAACTTTGAGTCTCTGTACACATAATATATCAAAACTCCTTCTCTTTACTATTTATACAAGGCACTGTCTTGCGGTCAGTTATATATTTTAACAGGTGAAGAGCAGAGGCAATAATTTTTTTAAAAAATTTTTCTAACTTTTAATTTTTATAGGTATATAGTAGGTATATATATTTATGGGGTACATGAGATATTTTGATACAGGCATACAATGTGTAATCATCACATCAGGGTAAATGAGATAATCATTGCCTCAAGTATTTATCCTTTCTTTGTGTTACAGATATTCAATTATACTCTTTAAGTTATTTTTAAATGTATACTACATTTTTGTTGACTGTAATCACTCTGTGTATTAGGCCGTCCTCACACTGCTATAAACAAATACCTGAGACTGGGTAATTTATAAATAAAAGAGCTTTAATTGACTCATGGTTCCACAGGCTGTACAGGAAGCATAGCATCTTCTGGGGAGGTCTCAGGAAACTTACAATCATTGTAGAAGGTGAAGGGGACGTAAGATGTCTCACATGGCCAGAGAAGGAGAAACAGAGACAGAAGGGAGAGGTGCCACATGCTTTTAAAAGACCAGATCTTACAAGAGCTCTATCATGAGAACAGCACTAGAAGGATGGTGCTAAACCATTAGAAACTGCCCCCCATGATTCAATCACCTCCCACCTGGTACCCCACCTCCAGCATTGGGGACTACATTTCAACATGAGATTTTGGGGAGAACAGAGATCCAAACCATATCAACCTGTTGTACTATCAAATATTAGATCTTATTCATTCTATCTAATTACATTTAGGTACTTATTAACCATTCTCAGTTTCCCCTGCACCCCTCACTACCACTACCCTTCCCAGTGTCTGATAACTATCATTCTATTCTCTATCTCCATAGGTTCAATTGTCTTAATTTTTAGATCCCACAAATGAGTGACAGCATGCAGTTTGCCTTTCTATTCCCGGCTTATTTTACTCAACACAATGTCCTCCAGTTCCATCTATGTTGTTGCAAATGACAGGATCTCATTCTTTTTATAGATGAATAGTACTCCGTTGTGTATTGTACCAGATTTTCTTTATCCATTCATCTGTTGATGGATACTTTGGTAGATCCCAAATCTTGGCTATTGTGAATAGTGCTGCAATAAATACAAGAGTGCAGATATCTCTTCAATATACTGATGTCCTTTCTTTTGGGTACATACCAAGCAATGGGATTGCTGGATTATATAGTAGTTCTATTTTTAGTTTCCTGAGGAACATTCTAGGATAAAAAGATTTTTGTTTTCTTTCAGCACTTTAAATATGACATGCCATTCTCTCCTGAACTGATATATTGATATATTGTATATACTCTGCTGCCAGATATATTGGAATGCCTTTGTGTGTTATTTTTTCTCTTGCTACTTTTAAGATTCTTTCTTTGTTTTTGACCTTTGTGAGTTTGCTTATTAAATACCTTGAGGTAATCTTATTTGGGTTAAATCTCCTTAGCGTTCTATAACTTTCCTGTACTTGAATGTTGATATCTTTCTCTAACTTTGGAAAGTTCTATCTTATTATCTCTTTGAATAAACTTTCTACTTCTACCCAGCCGAATTCTGCCCTGTGTTGCTTTCCACTGTGACCAGGAAGCACTGAGTTCTAACGCAAAGTCCCACAATCACTGCACTCACCCTCTCTTAAGAACACAGATTTTCTTTCTGTGCCATGCGGTCCAGACCAGGGGATGGCGGAGGGATGGTATCAGTAATTCAAGACTGTCTTTCTTACCTTCTTCAGTGCTTCTTTTCTTGATATTATGTTAAAACCAGGTATTGTAATCACTCATCCAAGTTTTGGTTCTTATGAAGTTGCTTTCTTGTGTGAATAGTTGTTCACTTTGGTGTTCCTGTTGTGGAGTTGATCACTGGAGGGTTCTATTTGGCCATGTTGCTCTACAGAGGACGTAATTTTGATTTATCAATTCTATTAGTTTATAGGGGTTTTGTTTGATTCCTTTTACTAATCTTATGAGTAATTTTCTCAAACTTGTGTTTGCATAAGAGAGCCATTTTGTGTGTGCTGAAAGGCTCTGTGTGTGTGTGTGTGTGTGTGTGTGTGTGTTGCTTAATGTCAAATAGATTCAAACTATTGGTAATTTTGAACTGACCAGCTGTTTTCATGTAAAAGCAATGATAATAAACATTTTGGTGAGATAAGGAGGTAACTTAAGATTCTAGTAATTAACCAAGGTGTAAGCAACTTAAAATTATTTCCATCTGTAAAACTATCATTTCAACAAATTATATTGTTTTAGAGCAATGACCATGTCAGCAATGACAATGACAATGTAGCAATGACAAGGACAAAGTTAATTCTGGTTACAGAAGAAATAATTCTTGTTTAGTGAATCAAAGATCTCCACTGAAAATCACACCATTTGAATTCTTGCAGACTTTGAAGCTTAAATAGATTCTTAGCCTTCACAACCCCTGGGTATTTTTAATAAGAAGTGTAGTGTGATTCTCTGCTTGGGTAAGGAAATAAAATACAAATTTTTCTCGAGAGGGCCCTTAGGTATATTACATCCAATTAGTCCTATCTTGACTCTGTGAAGTTGTCCCAAATAAGAGTGGGTGATAACTGTTTGTAATTTCCAACCAGAGAATTCACCTTAGTTTGTACTTTGAATAGTTAATGCTTGGCAGTAGCAGCTTACTTTAATATAGGGGACATCTGGAAAATACCTTGTAAAGGATGAAACCAAAACATGCAATTGTCTAAAAATATTATGGAGTGAAGAACACAACCACATATAATTAACTTAAATGTACAGTGGCATTATATTTGTTAAAGAATTTATTAATAAAATTATTTTTCAGTTCTTTTCATTCTTTGCAGGAAGTTATTATACTTTTAATTACTTTAGTTTTATATTTTCTGTTGTCTCCTGTGATTATTTAAATCAGAATTGCCATTTCCTTAACATAATTGCAGATTGAAACGTGTGACTATATTTCTTATTTTAATTTTTTGTTTTATAAGCTTCATCTGGTACCTGTTAACCATGAACCTTGCTCTCATTCAATTCAGCTCATGTTCAGATACCAGAATTGAAGCAGTATCACTCCTGTAATATTTTTACCATTTATTATTGAAAGCAGTTGAGAATTAATGATTTTAACAGAAGTGACATTTGTATACAGTTCCATTAAACAATTAAGATAATACTTGATCCACAGAATACATTGGAAACTTTATAAATTAGAAATACGCTGAATAAATAGACAACTCATGCTGAGAATAAATGTTGAATAAATCAAACAAATGTTTCATCATACTCTGGATTCTTCCAATCAGTTATCTAATTTCTACAAATGTATTTTACATTTATCCTTTTAAGTCCATTTATAATGTCATTGCTCTTTGCCAACAATACTAAATGTTAATTAAATTTTGAATATTTCAATCACTATTATATTGTGATTAAAAAAACAGTGTATTCAATCTAATTTTAATGTGTCTCAACCTCAGAAAATATTTTTCTCTAGTCATATTTTCATGAGTAAGAATTATTTCCAATTATATTTTAACCATGTCTTTTTCATTATTTTAAACAGTAAAATTTTAATATGTTTACTCCTTTCTTGTTTTATGAGTCTAAATGCTGTAGAATAACAATAGCCAATGTGAATTACACAAGCATTTTAAAATGTAAAAAAAAGCACCTTGATATGAAAAGAAATGCTCAGTTGTACTCTCAAGAGAAGAATTTAATAATAAATACTCTGCTTAATAAGGACAGTTTCTAAAGTTAAAAAACCCAAAAGTGGTACATAACACAGATACTAGTAACAAAAAGAGAGAGGCTAGATTACTTCTTGCTGATTCTCACTTACACCAGCCCCCAATAAGTTTCTTTCTTTTGAAACTGCTTTTCACCTGCTTATCTAAATGTGACTTATATCTCTCTATCCCTCAGTCCTCCATTTGTCATGAATTGTTCTCTCACCTACTGTTCCCACAGTTCACTCTATGCCCTGAAAATTGTAATAGCTTGTGTTCATAACTTAGTCTTACTCTCCAATGATTTCTCATATTTTATGATTACTGTTACATTAAATGTTTTATTTCCTTGACCACATTGTAAAGTCATGGAGGACTGGATGCATGTTTTATGCTTTTGGATTGTCCATAATATTGGATACAGTGCCACGGTCAACAGCATATTGTATATGTACATTTGTATGCTCCCAACATATGTAACCCTCTTCCCATCATCAGCTTCTTTTCCCTTGTTTCAATGTTTCTCAACTGAGTAGCTGCAGCATGCCTACCAGTGGCCAAATCAAATTATCAGTATTTTCCCCAATCTAATAAATCAGTAAGTCTTATCTAGTATTCCTTCTCAATATATCTTGAATTTATCACTATCTCCCATTGACACTATCGTAGGTCAAGCCATTGTTAATCTATAACTTAGCTTGCACTGGCCTTCTAACTGGTGTAACTATTCAAAATTGCTTCTTCCAAAACACTTGCTTATTCAGTAGCCAGAGTGATATTTCTAAAATGTAGACATAAGCTAATTTGCTGCTTAAAATCACCAGTTGTTTTTTATTTGGCTCATGATAAGGTCCAAGCTAAGCAGAGTAGCATAAAAGAACCATTATGACCTGGGGTCTGTCCACTTTGCCACCTCATGCCAAATAGCTCCCTTCATCACTCTCAATGTCTTGTTATACCAAATTGTATCAAATACCTTTCCATTTTACATAACAGTGGACTTTCTACATGTATCTCCTCTTCTTCATATACATATTCTCCTTACTTCACTTTACCAGCATGTGTTGGTGTTAGATCTTTTTACAAAAGGCTTAGATGATTTCTCCTCCACTCTTGAAAGAAATATTTTGTGTTCTCCAAATTTACTTGCATAATTTCTTTAAATTTACGTATATGATTAATTATGTTTCTCCCTATTTTAACAGTTGTCATTTACTGATTTATAAATATTCTTCCTTTGACCAGTCATCTATAAGTAAATTACATGCAGAGGGCTATCTTTTCCCATGGTTTAATCCCAAATACTTAGTAAAAATATGTTTTTAAAATTTTTTAAATGAGTGATGGGTGGTTTGGTAGATGGATGGTTAAAAGAACATTTTTTTAATACATAATAAATGTGAGTTGAACAAATGAGAAATGAAATTTATAGAGCACTGATACAATAATGTGTAATTTTCCTTTAAATGTATTTAAAATTCATTTAATAACTCATTAATTTTATTATGATATAAATAATAATAATGATGAAGTTGGGCAGCAAAGGTAATAAGGAGTTACATTATTGAGCACATAATGTATGCTAGTGTGCTATGCCCATTTATATTACTATTATACACGCCACTCTTAATTGCTTATTTTCTTACCAAGCTTGAGAAAAGAGAGTCAATCAGATTGTAGTGAGCCAGCCCCAGTTTCTGTTTTACCACCAAAACGATCTACTTTATAGCTTTTCATTTCTTGTCTTTATCTATGCAATGGAGACAATATTTGCTGACTTTATAACAATATAGTTATGAGAAGTGAGGCAAGATGTTGAAAATTATTTTAAACTCAGACTACAGTAATTTAATATAAGCCATTCTTTTCTAAATTGTAATTTATGTTTCTTCAATATCACAAAATAATGTTAACTTCGTTCATATCAAAAGTACTCCATATCTGAATCTTTCATTCCAGCCAATCTGATATACTCACTATATTCCAAATAGTCATGATGGCATGTGTGAAGAAAATATTACATTGTACATTTCTGCACTCTTCTTCCTAGTTTTAACTGACAATTTAGTTCTCATAGTTCCCTTTTCTAACACCTTTATCTTTATAGAGTTTTTTAAAGAGACATTTGAACATATGTAAGTTACCTCAAATCTTTTTTGGAATAGGCTAGGGAGAAAATGAGCCAGAAATTGTGAAAATAAAATGCCAGTCTTAAGATAACTGAAAATAAATGAAGATTGTCACACCTATCAGGTTATAATAATTTTTTTAACCACAACACTAGGACTCCATAAGTCCATAGGAAGAATTATTTCAAAAGAAATTTCCAACAGAGCAAAAAGGGCAGAGTATGAAACTTGAAAATTCATCTCCTCATAAAAACAGTACAAAAGCTAGCCAAACAACAACAAAAATCTAGTCTAGTTTGACTTTTCTAGAATTCTGAAAACTAACTAAAATGCTGGAGAAATTGGGAGACCATTTATTGAAGAAATACCCACTGAATCTTGGTAAGAACAATGAGCTTTGTGGTATTTATACTTACCCTGGTTCCATCCCATACTCCTCACCTTAGTGATGGTAGTGATGAAAATGTACTGTATTTCTAGTACAGGTAATCAGTGCTGGAGGGAGCAAAACAGACCTCACTCACAAATAATTGTTTTAGCCCACCTGGTAGCTCCCTGAAAGACCTGCTTAAAGT
This sequence comes from Pongo pygmaeus, assembly GCF_028885625.2. Classification (NCBI taxonomy): domain Eukaryota; kingdom Metazoa; phylum Chordata; class Mammalia; order Primates; family Hominidae; genus Pongo; species Pongo pygmaeus. The sequence goes on along the minus strand of NC_072384.2, from coordinate 30,183,347 downwards.
CAAGCTAAAAGTGTTTGCCTTAATGTCTCATAACTTGGAACTCTCCCAGTGCTGAGGTTGCTACCCTGAGGATGTTTGTCAAAAATGTTCACAGGCAAATATAATAGTCACTGTTTCCTGGGGGAATGAATAAAAGTTGAGGCAAAAAAAAATAGATTAATTAAAAGCTTAGCATGAAAGGCTGGAGATTGAAATGCTTTGGGGAATAAAGGCTTTGAAAATTTCTCACATATTCTGGGAATCCAGAGGGCCACATGTAGGTACAGGGCAGTGCAAATCCTCAGGAAAAACCGAAAAAAGGCATTAATCTCTCACCACTGACTAACCTTCAGTCTCGGCACTGGCAGGAAGTGAATGCTAAGGCAGGGATGGTACATGGCCTCACTAGTGTTTAACACACACAAGCCCATCTCCAAATTCTGGGAGATGTTTTTGGTTCCAGGCAAGTATAGAAATCTCTGTCCAATCACTAGCTGACTACTAACCTCACAGAAAAGAGATGTATTGACCACACATGACAAAGAATACAGACTTTATGATATTAATTCAGAAAAGTCACTAAACAAACAATTACCATAACAAGCAGAACATGAAACTCTGGAGAAGGGAGAAACCTGAATTCCATGCTTGCTACATTATAATTCTCAAAATGTCCAGTTTTCAACAACAAACACAACAGGCATTAGACATGCAAACAAACGAGAATGTATATTCCACGTGCAGGAAAAGAAGCCATTCATATAAACTGCCTCTGATTAACCCGAGACATTGGTCTTAGCAGACAAATCCTTTAAATCAGCTATTTTAAGTGTGTTCAATGAACTAAAGAAAATCTTGCCCAAGGAACTGAAGAAAATAATGAGAACAATGTATCACCAAATAGAGTATCAATAAAGAGAAAGAAATTTAAGAAATAAATCAAGTAGAAATTCTGAAGCTGAAAAGTACACATTCAAGGTACTGAAAAAAAAAAAAAACTATCAACCAAGAAAATAAGGCGTTCCATAATAAATAAAAACAGTTTTCACTAATAGACTTGTCCTAAAAGAAATGCTAAAGGGAGTACTTCAGACTGAAACTAATGGACACTAGACAGCTACTTGAATCCACACAAAGAAATTAAGAACATGGGTAATAGTAAATAGGCATTATAAAAGTATTATGTAAAAGTCATTATAAATGCATTTACTGTTTTAACTCCTCTATTTTGCTATCTGATTTAAAAGGCAACAGCAAGAACAATAATTATAAATCTATGTTAATGGACACACAATGTAAAAAGACAATTTATATCAATAACAAAGTTTCAGTTAGGATGAATAAGCTCTAGAGATCTAGCATACAGCACAGTGACTATAGTTAGGAATTATGTATTGTATACCTGAAAATTGCTAAGAGAGTAGATCTTAAATGTTCTCATAACCAAAAAAAAATGATAAGTATGTGAGTTAATGAAGATGTTAGCCTGATTTAACCATCTTACAATATGTACATATATCAGAACATCATGTTATACATCGTGTATGCATACATATACAATTTTTGTCAGTTATACTTGTAAAAGCTGAGAAAATAAAATTAAATAAAGAATTCGAGTTCAGAAATAAATCCTAGTACTTACGTTCAATTGATTTCATCCAAAGTGCTGAGACCACTCAGTAAAGAAAGAATAGTCTTTTCAACAAACAGTACTGAGACATAATATTGAAAAGAAAAACAATGAGTTTGGGCCGCTATCTCTCACTACATAGAAAAACTAACTCATAATGGATCAAACACCTAAATGTAAGACCTAAAACTACAAAACTCTGAAAAGAAAACATACGCGCAAATTTCATATATTTGAATTAGGCAGTGGTTTCTTAAGTATGACTCCAAAAGCACAAGCAGCAAAAGAAAAAAATGGTAAACGAAATTTAATCAAAATTAAGCTTTTTATATATTGAAATATATTATCAAGGAAGTAAAAAAAATGACCCATGAAATGAGAAATAACGTTTGCAAATAATATATCTCATAAGGGTTTAATATCCAGAATATGTAAAGACCATAAAACTCAACACCGATAAGATAAACAACACAATTGAGAAATCAGCAAGTGATCTGGATAAGCGTTTCTCCAAAGAAGATATACAAATGAACAGAAAGCACTTGAAAAGATGCTCAGCATCATTAGTCATTAGAGAAATGCAAATCAAAACCACAATGAGATACCACTTCATAACCACTAGAATGGCTAAGAAAAATGGAAAATAGGCTGGGCATGGTGGCTCACACCTATAATCCTAGCACTTTGGGATGCCAAGGCAGGCAGATCACCTGAGGTCAGGAGTTCGAGACCAGCCTAGCCAACATGGCGAAACCCCGTCTCTGCTCAAAATACAAAAATTAGCCGGACGTGGTGGCAGGCACCTGTAATCCCAGCTACTCAGGAGGCTGAGGCAGGAGAATCACTTGAACCTGGGAGGCGGAGGTTGCAGTGGGCTGAGATCTTGCCTCTGCACTACAGCCTGGGTGACAGAGGGAGACTCCATCTCAAAAAAAAAAAAAAAAGGACAATAGTAAGTGTTGGTGGGCATGTGAGAGAACTGCACCCCTAATCCATCATTATTGGGAGTATAAAATGATGCAGCCACTGTGGAAAACAATTAGGCAGTTCCAAAACCTAAACATAAAGTTATTATATGACACAATAATACCACTCCCAGATAAAGCTCAGGCAATTGAAAATAGATGTTCACAAAAAAACTCATGTTTAGAGCAGCATTATTCACAGTAGCCAAAAGGTGGAAATAATCCAAATGACCATCAGCTGATGAATGGGTAAACAATATGTGGTATGTTCATGTAATGGAATATTATTCAGCCATAAAAAGCAACACAGTACTAGCACATGCTACAATATCCAGGAACTCTGAAAAATTATGCTAAATGCAAGATGCCAGACACAAAGTTCACATATTGTAAGATTCCATTAATGTGAAATGTCCAGAATAAATAGACAAATTCATGGAGACATAAAGCAGATTAGTGGTTGCAAGTGGCACGAGCTGAGAGGAATTGGTAGTGACGGATTAATGGATTTTCTTCCAAGAGTGATGAAAATGTTCTACAATTAGATTGTTGTGATAATTAGACACCATTGTGATTTTACTAAAAACCACTGAATTTTACATTTTTAAATCGTTAAAATGGTAAATTTTATCCCTGTTTTTAAACATTTACAAAAAAAGTTTCCAATACAAATTTTCAATATACATGCTAACATGGAAAACAATGAGAATATATTTCATGGCTTGTTGTGCATTCTATGTGAGGTTTGTTTGATGAAAACTCCTTTCCTTTCAACTATTTTTCTGAGACTCACAATCGTGTTAAATCAGATTTTCCCAATATCCATTTGTAGAGTCGAGTACAGTACATTATCTTTTTTACTAAGACATAAGCATTTTGAGGATACAAATATTTCTTGTTTAGTTAACTGTTTGCAACTAGCTTATTGACTTACAAATAATGAGCACATCAATAAGTAGTTGTTTAATGAATTTATTAATTTCCTGGCTTGGGGGAAGGAAGCTAACATATTATCATTGGCAGGGCTTTGCCGAATTCTTGTCTTCAGATTTGAATACAAAAAATATGATTTATTGTCATAGTTACAAGTAGGATAGAGCAGCTAATATGTTAGGTTCATAGAGATCACACAATTGATAAATACGATATTATACTAAGACTTGAATTAACTTAATCTTCAGAAACCCGTGAAAGCTTTACCTTATGTAGTATGATTATTATTATCATCTTTGATTTCAGTATTAAATGCTTTGTGGCTCCTTAGAGTCCTAGAACAATGTAAAAGCAGGTAGATAGGAGGTCCACTTTCATATAAGTGAGAATTTTTAGTTGTCAGATAGTTGACATTAATGAACTTCACATTTATCTCTTCCTAACAGCAATTTTTAAGCATATGTCTGTTAATCTAGCTCTTTCATTATTTCCATACATAAGCCCATTGCAAAACTCACCAAATGACACAGTAGACTGTCCCTTCAATAATGTTATTAGAAAAAAGTGCACTGTTGGGTTCATGTTTTGTAGTTTCTTATAGCAACCTTAGTTAAACTAAAGTTGGAACTAAACAACTAAAGTTAACTTTCACTTGCTTAATTTAACCTTTGGTCTCTGATATTCTCATATCTGATCTTTACTTTAGAAATACATATTATAGGCCCAGGGCAGCGGCTCACGCCTAGAATCCCACCACTTTCGGAAGCTGAGGCAGGTGAATCATGAGGTCAGGAATTCAAGAGCAGCCTGGCCAATATGCTGAAACCCAGTCTCTACTAAAAATACAAAAATTAGCCAGGCGTGGTGGCACACGTGTGTAATCCCAGCTATCAGGGAGGCTGAGGCAGGAGAATCGCTTGAACCTGGGAGATGGAGGTTGCAGTGAGCCGAGATCACACCGCTGCACTCCAGCCTGGGCAACAGAGCAAGACTCTGTCTCAAAAAACAAAAGAAATACATATCATACCTGCTATGTACAATTTCTTTTCACAGTATAACAGGTTTGGATTTTACTTTTTATTATATTTCTTTCCTCAAATATTATTATTTTATTTCAGCACTCCTTTTGAATTGCCCACTCTGCTTTAACAATAATGCTGTTGTTTATTTGCATGGTGGCTGAAATAAACTGTGCTATTGGTCTACCTTGGCTGCCATTTCTTATTTCTCATCCAATCTGTTTTCTTTCAAAGAGGCTAGCTCTTATTAAAGAAAGATGACACCAACTAGTAATGTTTTGACTACTTTAGACTCCTGAAAACTGTGTTTTCCATCATTCTCTTGAACTTCTACAAAGCTTGTCCTGGTTTTAATCTAATTTTCATAAGTTATAGAGCTATGCAACTCAACACAAGAAGCAATACAAATAAAACTTACTCCAAAGACTACCACTGGAAATGTTTTGTTGTTTTGAAACTTACTATGTCATTCTTGGAAAACGTGGCTGTCATTTCCAATGAGGGTAGATTTCACTTTATTTGAAAAAGTGGTAGAAGAAAACAACAGGTGAAGAACCACTTAAACAGGTCACTTTGAAGGAGTTCTTTATACTTGAAATTCTATTCTCTCAAGTTCATAATTTTTATAATTGAAATATAAAATATTTTATTTTCATAGTAAACCTCAAAAATAAAATTAATCTCATGAGTAAACTATCTGAAAATGTTCATTTATTGCTAGTTGTCCAAGAGTAGTTTGAAGATGACTCACTGCAACACTGGTAGAATGGGCATCATTTGTCTGCCACCCAATTCTAGAATGAAGAGCTGACTGCATTTTGTTGCACCCAAGACACTATAAGGAAGGATTTGCTTATAATTTTGTAATTGAATTCATTAAAATTTTTACTCTCATAAATATTTGCTGTCGTTTAGGGTTTCCTGTCACATAAAAAATGTAGAGTTTTGAAGATATACCAAAAATGTGTCATATTAGACTCACTCTTAAAAATTAATTAATCGTGCACCATGTAAAACATAGAGAAATTATAAAGGATGTAAAAATGAAAACAAAAAATAGAAATTATAAAGAATGCAATAGTCATATCTACTACCTAGCTTAATAAATAATATATTGCAAAAGGTCAAATATTTCTTGTTTCTTTCTTCCTGAACATCATCCTCTGGAGTAAACTTGTTTCTGTATATGACTGTCTTAAATTTCCCTGCATGTTTATTGCATACATATGGATCCTGAAACAACATCCAGGGGTTGGAGGGTGAGGCAGGGCGTATAGTCTATAATTTGCAGAAAATATGTATGAGTCAAGGATACTATTGTGTGGAGACCAGCATGAGCAAAAGAATAGACCCAGAGTCATTGAGGTACTATTATGTGTAGGGTCTGGTAAACATGGTCACTGAAGGCACATCATGATTATAGGTTCTGAATACCTCTTTTTTCTTCTTCTTCTTCTTTCAAGAGACAAAGTCTTGCTCTGTCACTCAGGCTGGAGTGCAGTGGCACCATCATAGCCTGAGTTCAAGTGATCCTCCTACCTCAGCTAAGTAGCTAGAACTACTTACCCCCACATCTTGCTATTTTTTTGTTTTTTTTTCTAGAGATTGGGTCTTCTGTGTTGTCCAGGTCTGTCTTGAACTCCTGGCCTCAAGTGATCATCTAATTTTAACCCCCAAAAGTGCTGGGATCAGAGGCATAAGCCACTGGACCTGGTTTACAGGTCTTAAATATCTAAGAGCAATGCCAATGTAAGTCCAATGTTACACATCCTCTCTCTCCAAATGGCCCAAAATGGAGGCAAAGGAGTGGGACTCCAAGACAGAAGATGTGAGTGAATTAGAGGAGGAGGAGAAACAAAAGAAACAAATATGGGGATATCGGCTTATAGCCATGTCTACATTTACAACAACTCTGCTCTTTTACCTGCAACAAAATAATCTAAAACAGCTTATTAAAAATAGATTAGTTTTGTTTTATCACTGTGTCATTAACTAGTATGTGTTCACAAATGAAGGCAGATTGGGAATAGACTTCGCTTCACTTTCAAGGTTCCTTTCCTCAATTAAGTCTAAAAGAGAACTATTTCCCCACTCCCTCATCCCCATGAAAAACAAAATAAAAGAAAAAATTCTGTATCTTTAATTTTTTTCTTCCAAAGCTGATACCTGAAAATCTTTTACAGCTGCATCTGCTATTTCCTGCTCAGCCCTTTCTTAACTCTCTTAGATATGACCTAAAAGAAAATATGCCCAGATACCACGTTACCCAAGCAGTATATTCTCTACCTGCCTTACCCACTCTATGTGCCAACCCACTTGTTCTGATGCCTGAGGTAGAAATGGTAGAGTTTTGGCTGCAAAATGCTTTCTTCTTGCATTTACTATAGATGACAAAATTATTTTGGAGTTAAATGGTGAGATGGAGGGATTTTTTTTTAGGTCTTATATTTGACTAAAGATTTATGTTTCTTGCTTTGTGAAAATTTAATATTTTAACTGTATTCCAGCAGCCCTATGAAAGTAGGTAAGGTAGATGTACTAAACCCATTAACACGATAAGGCAACCAGAGGCTCAGTGAATTGCTAAGATGGTGAGTTGCTTTTTTACTAGGTGAAATTATATTTTTATGGAAAGGACAGAAGGAGCAGAGTTTGTTTTGGTATTTTGCTTTGTTTTTTGTAAATGTGCATGTGTTAGCAAAATCACAAAGCAGCAAGAAACCAAGGATGTAGTAAATTATTCACTTTATGAGTTCAAAGAGCTTCTCTTTTATGACTAGCAGCCTCACAGATCAATAGATAATGGGTGTAAATAAGAGTCATAGAATTTAGGAGTTGGACAAGGCTTTGAAGGTTATTCAGGACAACCCCTCATAAGGAGTTATGTTGGTCCAATATCGCTTGGAAAAGATGGGCTAGGCCAGACCTTCCAGTCTAGTCTGAGTTTGAGTTTGTGTGAGAAGTTTGACTTGAACTAGGTACAAGCCTACTTTTTCTTTGATTTACTTACAGAGTAGTAAATAAGAAGGGCAAAGATTGCCAAAGAACTAAGAATGCTTTGAGGGTTAAAATTTCTGCTGCATTCGCACTGGGGCACTCTTGTACCTGCGATTGCTCTGGAGGGCTTAGGAGATTTCCCATATTGCCCAGTATGGGCAGAATTGTCCACAACCTGCCACAAGAACTAACCCAGACTCTGCGAGAACATTCCCCCACAATGGGTAGTTGATATCATAGAGCTTTCTTTCTCACTGTAGGAAACCCTAATTTGTCAGCCTTTCTTCTACTACTTTATATTGAAATCAAGGCTAGCTTTTAATCATAAAGGGACAAAAAAAAAAAGCACACTCCTAATTAATCCCCAGCTTCTACTGCTCTTTTAGAAGTCCCTTTGTTTCATGGAGACCAGAAAAAACCATTTACATTTCCAACTCTTTGTCTTATTTTATTTTATTTTATTTTTCACTCGGTCTCCCAAACTAGAGTGCAGTGACACGATCTCAGCTCACTGCAACCTCTGCCTCCTGGATTCAAGTGATTCTCATGCCTCAGCCTCCTGAGTAGCTGGGATTACAGGCACCTGTCACCACGCCCGGCTAATTTTTGTATTTTGAGTACAGACGGGGTTTCGCCACGTTGGCAAGGCTGGTCTTGAACTCCTGACCTCAAGTAATCCTCCCACCTCAATCTCCCAAAGTGCTGGGATTACAGACGTGAGCTACCGTGCCCGGCCTCTTTGTCTTATTTTTGTAGTCTCAAACAAAGTAAGTCAACAATCTTTTTTTTTTATTATTTTTTATTTTTTGCAAGCCAGCCCTTCAAATACTTAAATGAATTATCTCTGTTTCACAACCATTCACAGCCTTGGTCTTAATCTTTGTTTTTTGTTTTTCTAGTCCCCAAATCCCAATACATCTTCTCCCATGATACAACTTCCTATTCTGTTGTGTGCCTTCAGCGGAACATTCTCCAATGTGTCACTGCCATTATAAAACACAGATCTCTTAGCTGACCCCAGTTGAATCTCAATCCTTCCCCCAGAGTAGCACATTTCAACTAGGAATCCATTCATATCTATCTTGGTAATCCTATACAGTCAGTCATTCCGCTGAGGGCTCCACCTAACGGTGACCCCAAACGAAGGGAAGGAGAAAGGAGAAAGAAAGAAAACAAAGGTGAAAGAAAGAACAAATACAGAAATATAAAGAAGAAAGAAAAAGATAAAAAGAAAGAAGAGAGAGGAACAGAAGGAAAGATTTGAAAAAAAAGAAGAAGAATGCATTTACTTTAGCAAATCTTCTTAATAAATCACGCAAGTTTTAAAGAGTCCCCCTCTTTTATCTTGTAAGGTCTCACAAACTATTTGATAAACATTGCAGTAGATATTTCTTTTCTTTTCTTTTTTTTGCCTATATAGTATGAACTCTCTTTTTTCTCTAATAGCAGTATCCTAATTTCGTAATGGATCCAGGCTCCGTCACTCCTAGGACAAGTGCTTTGGCAGAGCTGTGTGCAGTGCTAGCTTTGTAGACACATGGTATGCTGTTCTGACCAATCAGATCACTTTATTTCTCCAACCATGACAACTGGTTCAGAGACGGACATCTGACCTATTCAGAGCCATTCAGAATTAACCTCAGAATTTTTATTGAGAAAACCAGAATAGATTCTATTTCAACAAGATGTGGAAGAAATCTTGGGAACATTAGTGACCTCAACAGGAAAAAAAAAAAAAAAAAAAAAAAAAAAAAAGCAAATGTGGAAGAAAAATAAGCTGGTGGCGGGGACGGGAAGGAGCCAGGAGATAAAAACAGCTTCCTCATAGCTGGAAATAGACAAAGCAAGCTGAGGTTAGTTCTACTAGAGACGTTTTCCCTTACTGATCTTTTTTGTTTAAGCCTCTTTTAGCTGAGTTTCTTTTATTTGCAACAGAAAGAGACGTGTCTAATATTTATTTTCCCAAAATATGCATCAAATTTCACTTCTTTCCAAATTGATTATTTCCAATTTAAAACATGAGGATGATGAGTGCACATCTTTAGCACTCTCAATTTTTCCAACCCTTGTCTTTAATGTAATTTACTAATAATTATTTAAACCTCCCTCTCTCACTATTGTGAGCTACATGAAGACAGAAAGCATCACTTACTTTAATGTCCCTTATAGTTTAGTGCAGTGCCAGGCACTTAGTTAACACACCATAAATGTCTAGATAGATAGATATATAGAGGTAGGTGATAAAGAAATACATATATATACTATATATATATATATAGTATATATAAAGAAATACATATATAATATATACATGTGATAGGAGGAAAGAAAGGATAGGTAGATTTATCAATTGGTATAAAGCCCGTGGGCTGTGACTTATGCCTGTAATTCTAGCAATTTGGGTGGCTGAGGCAGGTGGATCACTTTAGCCCAGGAGTTTGAGACCAGCATGGGCAACATGACAAAACCCTGTTCCTATAAAATATACAAAAATTAGCTGGGTGTGGTGGCATATGCCTGTAGTCCCAGCACTCGGGAGGATGAGATGGAAGGATCCCTTGAGCCTAGAACTTCGAGACTGCAGTAAGCGGAGACTGTGCCACTGCGTTCCAGCCTGGGAAACACAGTGAGATCCTGTCTCAAATTGATAGATAGAATAATAGAAATAATTAAATGAGCATTATGTCAACTTCCCTATGGTCTATACATCTTCAGCCTTTAATAGCATTTGCTTTGGGAACTCATTCACAACATCTTTTATTATTCTGGCAGGTTTCATTTGATCACATGTTCTCCTGAATGATTTTCCCCTTCTCCCTTTATCCTGGATTATCAGTTTTTCTATCTAAAGAATGTTCATTTTATGCTAATAAGAAGCTGAGCTCAGAGAGATGCTCCTCAAATTTTTAATCTTAGAAAATTTTCTGGGAAACCTATGACAAGGTGCTCACCTCCCTTGCAAGAACAGGCTTAGTATATTCACAATCATACATTTCATTGTCTCTCTGAGGGTCAGTGTTTCTTGCTGCAGCTCATAATGGATTTAAAAATCCTTGTAATGCCTAACTCCCCTTTAAACAATTAACCAGAGTCTCTTTGGTTCCCTTGGAGACTATTTTAAGACTTAAAATTGTTTTTCTTCCCCCCTGCCCACACTGCAGCTAAAAGCTATGAATTACCACAATAAACAACATTGAGAAATGTCAAAAAGCATCATTTCACCTCATGGAAAATAATCAAAGAGCAAAGATAGAGATTCCCTTCCTATTTATGCACTTGTTTAAGAAGTGTCTGACCTCTGTGGGATCTTCTGGGAAAACTTTGATATTTCGACTCTTCGTTATTAAACATTCATAGATAGAGATGAAAATGACTCATTTACTTTTTTTCAGTCATACCAAAATTGGCCAGATGGCTTTTGCAGCTGACAGGTTCCAGTTATTCTTTGCAATGGAAAAGGGCTATCAATTTATGAAGGAGGAAGCATGATAGTGACATCCATAATAAAATTTAAGCAATAATCTGTACACAAATAACACATTTATCATCCCACATGCAAAAGCTAAGCCATTTGCAATTTGTAAACTTACATTAAGTTCAAAATAAAGAAATTTAAAAATGCATGCTAGTTAAATAAAATGCACAGTGTTTATAATTGGGAAACATAGTATCAATAATGATGATGGTAATGATTATAGATAGAACTTATATAGGTTTAAAAGTATGCCAAGCCCTCTAATAAGTGCTTTATGTAAATTGTTTCGTTTACTCCTTCCAAAGATCATTTGAGGCAGGTACTCAGCTAGGAAAAATATTCTACAGAGTATGCAGCAGGCAGAGCAAGTGCTAAGGGTCTGAGGTGAGAATGAGCATAGCATGTTGAAGAAGCCAAAGGACAGTCAGAGTAGATAATATGTCTTTTACATAACAATATTTTATATCAATTTTCATTTCCTTTCTAGTACAAGATTATTTAGAATATTAAAATTTTCAGTTAAAATTGTTTTTTTTTTCCCTTGGCTATTCTTTTTCTGTTGTTTTTTTAAATATTTTGTTTACAGAATGTGGACTCAATTTTCAGTTTCATATAATTTGTTTTTATTTTAATTTTGAAATAATATATTAAAATTTAAAATATTCTTTCATGAGTGTTTGAAAAACTCTATTATTGTTTTAAGATTACAGTTCTCCGTGTGTGTGTGTGTGTGTGTGTGTGTGTGTGTGTGTGTGTGTGTGTGTGTGTGTGTGTGTGTGTGTGTGCATGGCTACCAAATCAAATTTTTAGTAGTTTGAATTTTGCTATTCCTCTTTGAGTCTAATGTCAAATAAATTTTGTATGAAGTATCTTTAAAGCTCTAACACTTAAGGATCAGTAAATTTGTCTTTGTATTTCCATCAGCTTAATTTTGTATATTTTGATGCTGCATTTTAAAAATAATTTACACTCAAGTTTTGTTTTTTATTGTAAGTTCCAGGATACATGTGCAGAATGTGCAGGTTTGTTATATAAGTAAACATGTCCCATGGTGGTTTGCTGTACCTATCAACCCACCACCTAGTTATTAAGCCCAGCATGCATTAACTACTTTTCCTGATGCTCTCCCTCCCCCTGCACACTGCTCCCACCCCTCAACTGGCCCCAGTGTGTGTTGTTCTTCTCCCTGTGTTTATGTGTTCACATTGTTCAGCTCTCACTTAAAAGTGAGAACATGCAGTGTTTGATTTTCTGTTCCTGTGTAGTTTGCTGGGATAATGGCTTCCAGCTCCATCCATGTCCCTGCAAAGGACATGATCTCATTCCTTTTTATGGCTGCATAGTATTCCATGGTGTATATGTACCACATTTTCTTTATCCAGTCTATTATTGATGGGCATTTGGGTTGATTCCATGTCTTTGCTACTGTGAATAGTGCTGCAATGAATATATGCATGCATGTATCTTTATAATAGAACAATTTATATTTCACTGGGTATATACCCAGTAATGGGATTGCTGGGTCAAATGGTATTTCTGGTTCTAGGTCTTTGAGGAAACACCACACTGTCTTCCACAATGGTTAAACTAATTTACATTCCCACCAACAGTGTAAAAGCGTTCCTATTTGTCCACAGCCTCCCTAGCATCTGTTGTTTCTTGACTTTTTAATAATCACTATTTTGACTGGCGTGAGATGGTCTCTCATTGTGGTTTTGATTTGCATTTCTCTAATGATCAATGATGTTGAGCTTTCCTTCATATGTTTGTTGGCTGTGTAAATATCTTCTTTTGAGAAGAGTCTCTTCATGTCCTTTGCCCACTTTTTAATGGGGTTGTTTTATCCTCGTAAATTTGTTTAAGTTCCTCATAGATTCTGGATATTAGGCCTTTGTCAGATGGAGAGATTGCAAAAATTTTCTCCCATTCTGTAGGTTGTCTGTTCACACTGATGATAGTTTCTTTTGCTGTGCAGAAGCTCTTTAGTTTAATTAGATCCCATTTGTCAATTTTTGCTTTTGTTTCAATTGTTACCAAAAAAGAGCCCATATAGCCAACACAACCCTAAGCATAAAGAACAAAGCTGGGGGCATCATGCTACCTGACTTCAAACTATACTACAAGGCTACAGTAACCAAAACAGCATAGTACTGGTACAAAAACAGACACACAGATCAATGAAACAGAATAGAGGACTCAGAAATAAGATTGCATGTCTATAACCATCTGATCTTCCACAAATCTGACTAAAACAAGCAATGGGGAAAGGATTCCCTATTTAATAAATGGTGCTGGGAGAACTGGCTAGCCATATGCAGAAAATTGAATCTGGACCTCTTCCTTACAACTTATACAAAAATTAACTCAAGATGGATTAAAGACTTAATGTAAAATCCAAAACTATAAAAACTCTAGAAGAAAATCTAGGCAATACCATTCAGGACACAGACAAGGGCAAAAATTTCATGTTGATGCTGTATTTTTTATGTATATAAGGTTTTATGATTTTACTTTTACCATTGTAAAATATTAGCTTGTCTCATTCATCTTTTTTTCTGGTATTATAATGGGTTTCACAGTACTGGTTCAATGTCTGCCTTTTGTTAAAATTTGCCCAATTTACTTTCACCATCATTTTATTATCATACTTTATATTATCGAATTTTTAACTTTCTCACTTTGACACAACATATAGCTAGATATGGGATTGTTGTTCATTTGTTTTCTCTTCTTTCTTTTTTTTTTCTTCTTTTCTCTCCCTAATGTTAAAGCCTCTGATTTATAAGGAAATATAACTTATGTTTATTATGCCTACAAACATACTTAGTATTTCTTAGGTTGAGATCCCCACCAAGTGGAGCCTGTGGCAAAGGCTGGTGTGCTTCTGCTCCATTAGAGTGTGATCCCAGGGAGAAGTAGGGAGATCAAGTACAGCAAAGCAGGGAAGAAGGGAGAGCCAATAGGAAATGTGCCATGGGGCTGAGCATTACAAGGTAAAGCAGATGTTTGACCTTCAGGATCTCTTCCCCCAGAAGCTATATGACTGTGGCTCAGAACAGTGTGCCCAAAGGAGACAGAGGGGTAATTTGTCTACACACATCTGTTGCCCATCACTCAAAAGTCCGGCTGATAGGGGGTTAATTCTGCCCCACCACCCACCCCTACACACACACATTTCGGTTGGACATAGGTGGGCACTGAATGTAGATTCTTTGCTTCCTGTACTTATATGTGAAAAGCAAAGTGTTGAGAACTGGAAGCATGAGTGAGTGACATGCAAGGAACTGACATTGAAGTAAGATTCTGTGAGGGTGAGGTTGCGTTTGTAGAAGGTGGTTAGAGTCCACTTAGCAATGGTCATCACAGAGGTGGCTGAGGGACCAGTAGGTGGTTCTGAAAAGGTAAGTGGATGCTACCTAGGTTTGTTTAGTCTTCTTTCTAGCAGGGTTTCTGATTGGGTTTCATTTATTTTATTTTCTTGTACTGAATTGTCTTTTCCTATTTTTCATTTTTGTTTTAAGCATTATCCATCATATGCCTAATAGTTGCCCACATATATTTAATGTGTATGTTTATATTATAATTTTTGAAGGATAATTTGAATTATTATCCATTTAGAAAATGACCATAACATACTTTCACATTTCTTGTGCTCTACCTTCTTCACCTCAACTAGTCACCCTTTATATGCTCTGGGTTTCATATTGAAAATATATTTGAAATACTCCTGGATCATTACACATAACTCTGTAACATATTTATTTTTTAAATTCTGGAGAAATCTATTTTTGAGCTCACTAGTTTCCTTTGTAAGTCTATCCATTTCTCAATTCAACCCACTCATAGAGTTTTTTAATTACCTTTTTCAATTAAAAATTGAATGTTTAAATCTAACTCTTTTAAAATGACCACTGCTTAATATAAACTGGGAAGAGATAAGGGAGTCCTGGCCCATCTGTTCCAGTAATCATCCGGATGGACAACCAGGTGGCCTCTGCCTTGCTTACAATCATTAACTGTGAACCTGGAGGACTGCTACAACCAACCTTAGCAAGTCTGAGGATACCAAAGTTTAGGGCACCAGTTTCTTATGTTCATTTTTTTTCTTTATAGTTCTTTTAATCTTCTCTTTATGTTTCAGGGATTCCTCAAAATTTATGATTGGTTGATGGCATGCTTCATCTTTCTGATGTTCATTTGAAAGTGGTACGTGTGTTTGGGTGTGTGTGTGTAGTGTGTGTGTAGTCACTCTTACCAGTAGCACACACCCCCCCGCCCCCCACCATTCTCTCCTCTATCCTACTTTGTTCTTTTGATTTTTTTCATTTCAAGGGATTTTGGAAAGTAGAAGAGTAAAATTGTATAGTCGATCTACACCCTTTGATACAATCTCCAGCGCACTAATTAATTTTACATTTTTATCATTGTTAGTTTTTATTGAAACGCGCATGCCAAAAGAAAAAAAATCTACCCAAGAATAATTGAATTAGTGTATCTGAGTTTGTTTGGTAGATAATCTTTTAAATCTTAAATTGTGTTAATCTCAGCATTTGCAGAGCTATTGCCTGCTATCCTGTAGTGAACCCAGTTTCTAAATCAGAGCAATCCTTAATTAAAATGGTACATTAATCAACAACAAACTATTTGTATCTACCATTATTCTAAATTGTGTGACTTGACAAGATCCACGTTATTGCCTAAGATAAACATTAAATATGTAAACTTTATAAGGCAGAAGCTGTTTATCTTAGTCCTATCTAGAAAAGACATTACAAATAAGGATTCATTAACTTATTCATTTTATATATATGTATATTTTTCATGTTATATGTATGTATATTATTCTTTGCCAATTTTATTATAATTATATGCTTGTTAGGGTTAAATAACAGTTGTAATTTTTTGTCCCACACGTGCCTGCATGTGTAGGCACTTTATGCATATGCACATATTTATATTTCTTATTTATACATTATATTATGACTAGA
Organism: Pongo pygmaeus; assembly: GCF_028885625.2. Lineage (NCBI taxonomy): Eukaryota > Metazoa > Chordata > Mammalia > Primates > Hominidae > Pongo > Pongo pygmaeus. The sequence goes on along the minus strand of NC_072384.2, from coordinate 30,167,361 downwards.
AGTTACATTCAAGATTACGCAAAAAACAAGAAAAACAAAAATAAAAATATGAAAATGCTTAATTCAGTTATTTGCACAACCTAAATATAAAATTAGAGCATGCCTCCAGGATCTAATGGGAGTCTTAAGGGTCCATTAGATGGCACAATTGGTTTAAAATTATAATATCTCTCAAATTTTAAAAATTAAAATTTGCCTTCAATGTAAAGCAATGGTAACAACAAACTGTTAGAATAACATATGGCACTAACCAAATTGATTCTAAATGGCCATCTGTCCCTAATATCTATGATTTCCTCCACAGATAATTATTGGGAACCTGATGCTCCGTACTGTATTAGGCATTAAAAGGAAGAAGATGACTAAGGGAACAAAATAACAACTTAGAATGATTCTCTCCTTTTTAGAGTTTTTCCCTAACTTTGTCAAAGTATAATTAAAAAATAAAAATGTATATATTTTCAGCATACAATGTGATGTTTTAATATACATCTTCATTGATTACCACAGTTGTGCTTATTAACATATCCATCACCTCACAGGTTTACATATTTTTTTTTGTGGTGAGAACATTTAAGAATACTCTCTGAGTAAATGTTAAATATACGGTACAGTATGATTAATGATAGGTATGGTCTATTGGATTTCCAAAACTAATTCATTCTGCATAACTGAAACTTTATGTCATTTTACCAATGTCTCCTCTTTTCCCTCACTCTCAAGAGACTGGCAATCATCATTTTCTCTCTATTTCTATGAGTTTAACTTTTTAAGATTGTATATGTGAGAGTATGCTGTATTTGTCTTTCTGTCCCTAGCTTATTTCCTTTAACATAATGTTTTCTGTGTTCATCCACGTTGTTGCAAATGACAGAATGTCCTCTTTTTTTTTTTGAGACGGAGTCTCACTCTGTCACCCAGGCTGGAGTGCAGTGGCGCCATCTCGGCTCACTGCAAGCTCTGCCTCCCGGGTTCACGCCATTCTCCCGCTTCAGCCTCCCGAGTAGCTGCGACTACAGGCGTCCACCACCATGTCTGGCTAATTTTTTGTATTTTTTGATAGAGACGGGGTTTCACTGTGTTAGCCACGATGGTTTCCATCTCCTGACCTCGTGATCCCCCCGCCTTGGCTTTCCAAAGTGCTGGGATTTACAGGCGTGAGCCACCGCACCTGGCCAGAATTTTCTCTTTTTAAAAGAAGAAAAATGGCCGAGCATGGTGGCTCATGCCTGTAATCCCAACACTTTGAGAGGCCGAGGCGAGAGGATCACGAGGTCAGGAGATGGAAACCATCCTGGCTAACACGGTGAAACCCCATCTCTACTAAAAATACAAAAAATTAGCCGGGCGTAGTGGCGGACACCTGTAGTCCCAGCTACTTGGGAGGCTGAGGCAGGAGAATGGCTGATCCCGGGAGACGGAGCTTGTAGTGAGCCGAGATCCTGCAACTGCACTGCAGCCTGGGAGACAGAGCAAGACTCTGTCTCAAAAAAAAAAAAAAAATAGAAAAAAAAAGATGAAAAACATTCCTGTGTGGGTGTGTGGGGGTGTGTGTGTGTTTGTGTTTGTGTATTTTCTTTGTCCATTCATCTGTCTATGAAAACAGGTTGATTCCATATCTTGGCCATTGTGAATAATGCTGCAGTGAACATAGGAATGCAGATATCTCTTCAACATGCTGATTTTATTTCCTTTGAATGTATACATAATATTGGGATTGCTGGATTATATGATAATTATTTTTAATTTTTTAAGAACCTCCATATTGTTTTTATAATAGCTGTAACAACTTACACTCCCACCAAGAATGTACAAGGGTTTCCATTTTTTCACACCCTCACCAACACTGATTATCTTTTGTCTTTTTGATAGTAGCCATTCTAACAAGTGTGAGGTTATTGTGGTTTTAATTTGCATTTCCCTGATGATTAGTAATGTTCAGCTTTTTTTTTTTTTCATGTACCTATTGGCCACTTATATGTCTTCTTTTGAGAACTGTCTCTTCAGCTCCTTTGCCCATTTTTTAATTAGGTTATTTGTTTTTGGTGTTGAGATCTTTGTATTCCTTATATGTTTTCAATATTAATCTCTCACTGTATATATGGCTTGCAAACAATTTCTCCCATGTAGGTTGCCTCTTCATTATGCTAATTATTTCCTTTGCTGTACAGAAGTTTTTAGTTGATGCAATCCCATTTGTCTATTTTTGATTTTGTTGCCTTTGCTTTGGGGATCATATCCAAAAATTATTTCCCAGACCAATGTCAAAAGGGTTCTTTTCCTATGTTGTCTTTCAATAATTTTATAGTTTCAGATCTTACATTGAAGTCTTTAATCCATTTTGGGTTGATTTTTGTAGACAGTGTGAGATAAGGGTACAATTTCATTCTTCTGCATTTAGATAACCAGGTTTCCCAACACCTTTATTGAAAAGACTTTCCCCATTGCGTGTTCTTGTCATCTTTGTTGAAGATCTATTGACGATAAGTGTGTGGATTTATTTCTGGGCTCTCTATACAATTCCATTGGTCTGTATGTCTATTTTTATGCCAGTATCATGTTGTTTTTATTACTATAGCTTTGTAGTATATTTCAAAATCTGGTAGTATGATGCCTTCATCATTGTTCTTGTCAGGATTACTTTTGACTGTTTGGAACTTTTGTGGTTTCATATGCTTTAGGATTTCTTTTGTATTTCTGTAAATAACACCATTGGATTTTTATGGGGATTGCATTGATTCTGTATTTGTTTTGAATTTTTAACAAAATAGATTCTTCCAATATATAAACATAGATATTTTTTCTTTGTGTCTTCTTCAATTTGTTTCATCAATATTTTAAAGTTTAACTGTACAGATCTTTTATCTCCTTTGCTCAATCTATTCCTAAATTTGTTTTAAATGATACTGTGAATGGGATTGCTTCCTTATTTTCTTTTTTGGGTGTTTCATTGTTACTGTATAGAAATAACACAGATTTTTATATGTTTGTTTTGTATCCTGCAGTTATACGCTGAAGTTGTTTATTAGTTCTCACACTTTTTCAATAGAGCCTTTAAAGTTTTTCCATATATACAGTCACACCATCTGCAAAGAGACAATTTAACTTTTTCAGTCAAGATCATAATGGATATCCTCCAGACTGTTCAGTCGTTTCCTTACAGAAATCACAGTTTTACCCTCAATAATCTCAATACAATTACAAAAACAAATAAAAGGATCAGTACGTCTTTGATTTTGTTGGAAATATATTAACTCAGCTTTTACTCAGTTTAGCACAGTGGTAAGATGTACAGGTTTTGACATTAGACAGATCCAAATTCCAATTCTGCTTCCTCAAATCACATGCTGATGAATTTAGGCATGTTACTTAACCTCTCTGAGAATCTTTTCTTTCTTTTTTTTTTTTTTTTTTTAATTTGGTGAGTGAGCATAATAATCACAATAATCAAATAGGCTATTTTGCAGATCTATCTATATATATGTATATGTATATAATATTTATATGTATGTATAAAACATTTAGCGTAAAAGCATTCAATTGATTTTAATCTCTTTACCTGTAAGTGTTTATTTTGGTGTGTATTAACACATTGTGTGTATGTTTATATAGTGTCTGCATTTAAATAAAATAGATTTAAACTTAATAACCTGGAATGCTAGATTTATATCATCACAATTTATTAGGTTAAAATGTGAGTGCTCTAAAACAAACAAACACAATGCAACCCCTCAGGCTCATGAAAGTAAAATGAGAAATACATTATGTGGTGATAAGAGCTAATACTTCATGCAAATGTGACATTACACATCTCTTTGTGTTTAGGACTATGCTTGTCAGCTATGCAAATGCTAGCCATTATTTCTTAACACACTCTGGTCCTTAAATAGCACCAAGAGGAATGTTCTATATTTCACTCATTTAGTACATTATTGTATTGTAATTTTTAAATAAAACTAAAAGAACTAGACCACATAACCATCTTTGATCAATGTTCAGGACAAATATATGGCAGAGAATTATTAAACAGTACCTCAAGCACGCTCTTTCCAGAGGGCAATGGATTATTTAGTACCATGTCGAATCACATAAACTAATTCAAAAATGATAAATTACAATGAAAATGCATGCTGATGTTTTGTCCCTGAATTCTAATAATGGGTGTAAAACAGTGTTAACTATCATTGATCAGACACATTTATTAGCATGCTAACCTAACAATTAACCATAGTAGTGACTATCAAACAGCCATATGATTATAGTATATGATGTACTGTATAGTATATGATTATAGAAAAGATATAGCCTATGGGTTCATTTACTCTAGGAATACCAATTATAAATATAAGTGTAGAATACTAATTTGTTAATTAGATAAATATCATTTTAATTCACAACTGTTGACACTCTGCTTCTCCTTGACTCCCTGAGTTTTAAATAAGAAAATGTATTAACTAACTTAGAATTTTCTCAAATTTATTTGTCATTGCACTTAGCCTTCACTTAATAAAAATGTTTATTTGGCTTCAGGCATGAAATTTCCCAGATAGTCAAAAACAAATCTGCCAAATCAATGCCAATAATCTTCTAAGTATTTTGAATATTAATATTTATGAAGGACGAAAGGTTACTTTTCTAATGTTGCAATTAAATGTCTATTTTCTCTTCATAAATAGAAATTAATGAATCAATGTTTATGCAACTGACTGCTTGCCAATTAAACACTTATCTTAGGAATTCATAAATGTCCTTTCTCTTCAAAGAGTCAGCAATAGAGAATTCTTTCTTTTTTCTCTTTTTTGTAACCTTTCTTCTACCTATTTTTTTCTTATTCTCCCTGCCTATTTCTTGTCATTATCTTTGTTCTATACTCTTTTTTCTTTGCTCTTCATCCTCCTCCACATCCCATACAATGTCTGGTATTAACTCATACAAAGCAGTGCATGTAGAGACTATGTTATTAAAACCCTAGGGGTTTGGTCTAGGTTCCATTGCTCACTGCACAGAAAGCCAGTTACTGAGACAATGAGTGTTGCCTGGGAAGAGAGATGGGAGCCAAAGCTCAAATCTACCCCTCTCCACCAAGCAACATTGGGAGTTTATATATCAGGGAAGGAATTTAGCTATGTACAGAAAGCAATCATGACAAATAAGGGTTCTGGCATCTGCCTGGATTGCCATCTGCCTGGATTGGCATCTGCCTGGATTGCATCAGGTGATTTTGATCAGGTGAGTTTCAGTTCCTTCCGTGCCTGAGGGTTAATTTCCCTAGGGAGGAACTCAGAAGTGAGTTTCAGGTTTTAAGACCAGAAGGGGCAATTTCTGTATTTATTTAAAAAAAAAAAAAAGTAAACATGATTTCTACGGAGCATTTGGGCTTGTTTTAGCAGTAGGTGAGGGCATGGCTGAGACCTGGCAGGGAAACTGATCACCTTAGTTTAAAACATTTAGAAGCTGAGAGGAAATTTCCTGGTCAATAATCTAGGCACCTCAAAAAAGTTTCCATTATTTTTTTTCAAATACACAGATAATTGCTTGGCCAAATTGTTACACGTCATTGGCAGTGACACTGAGGCAAGACCAGAAATCAATGGCTTGAAAGAATGAGAACAGCAAAGAAGAATTGTCCAGTTGTGCAAATGAGAGAATTTCAGCCCACAGTTGAGATAATGATAGCGGATCTGGAAAAGACAGGGATGATGAGGAAACTATAAAGAAGAAGGACACTGTAGAATTCAGCAATAGGTTGAAGAAAAGACAGAAATGAGTCACAGATTGGAAATGGAATAAATGCACATTGATGCCTTCCTTCCCCACTGTTTTTTTTTTAAAGCATGTATATCACCTGATGGTTATCTGAACGAGAGCCCGACTGAAGAGGCTGACAATCAGACTAAGCCAAGCAGACAAGTAAAATAGCTATAGGGAACAGTCCTAGAAACAGGTTTTACAATTTAGCATAGATATGTCTTTTTCCTTAAAAGAAACAATCTTGGCTTATATTTTATTCATAAAAGCTATTCTTTACTCTGTTGCCTTGAGTGATTTTGGCTATGTGTAGATGTGAGGATAGCAGCTTTAAATTCACCTGTGCCCTTGAAACAGCAGCCTGTAGTACATTCAACATTGTTGCACTGACTGCTGCTATTCTGCGTTCTTTGTGAGCAAATTATGAATCTATCTTCAGAAAATTGTGTTCCAGTGCTATTACTGAATTAACACTTTGCTTAAGTGTGTTAATTCACAGACACCCACATGTGTGCCTACATACAACCTCAGAGAAAATGTGTAAATAAGTTTAAGAGTAGCAAAAAGGCATACGTTTTATGAAAAGCATTTAAAGTGTCTAAAATTTTCTATTTATCCTGTTAAGAGAGAAGGGTGCAGGGATTTATTAATATTGAATGAAATGATGTATATTGAATAGAAAATATATTTTCTTTTTTTCTGAGACAGAGTCTCACTCTGTCACCCAGGCTGGAGTGCAGTGGCATGATCTCAGCTCACTGCAACATCCGTCTCCTGGGTTCAAGCAATTATCCTACCTCAGCCTCCCAAGTAGCTGGGTTTACAGGTGCCCACCATCATACCTAGCTATTTTTTGCATTTTTAGTAGAGATGGGGTTTCACCCTGTTGGCCAGGCTGGTCTCGAACTCCTAACCTCAGGTGATCCACCCGCTTCAGCCTCCCAAAGTGCTGGGATTACAGGCTTGAGCCACTGCGCCCAGCCAGATTATATTTTCTTTAAGATAGAATAGTAAGCATAATCTTCCTGATCTTCCTGATTTTGTCTCCCATATTAAAGAACATTTATTGTCTGTCTAAAATTTAATGTTCATGTGTACATGGAATTTAAAGACAAAAGAATACATTCCCAAGAAAAATTTAACTTGTATTTCCAAGCCCCATCTTTGCATCAGAACACCCTGTAGCGTTTTAAAAGTTCTAAAACCTGAATTCCACCTTGAGAAGTTAGGATTTTAAAATCCCCACTGGTCAATTGCATGCATAGCCAAAGTGGAGCATCCCTGTATTAGGGCCTGCCTGTTGCTGGGTGCAGGGGGTGGCAGCAGGGCACAGTGGAGGTGGGTGTGTGGTGGAAATCACTTCAAAACTTACCTAGCTCTAAGATGGGCTGTTAGAGGGCAGTTCCTTCTAAACTTTAAATATGAAATCAACTGTTCAGTTTATGATTCTGTTACTGTATAACCCTGACCTTGAATTTATCTGGGTCACCTTTGCTTTAAGAAAACAGCCTGTCTAGAAGAGCAGGGATTTTGTAACCAGAGATTTGAACTGAAGTCTTGGCTCTGGCCATTTACTACTGAGATACTTAGGTAAATTATTGAATCTCTTGTAACATCTGTTTCCTCACTCTATAAAGTAGAGTGATTAAAAATATACTCAACAGTTCCAAGGCTGTTCAAGTTCAATGAAAGATAATCTGTGTAGGATTGAACACACAGGAAGTGCTCAGTGTGCGTCAATTTCTTTCTCCTTTACTGAATGGTAGCCTTTTTATACTCATTTGTGCTCCTTATAAAATAGGCAAAGTCAAGGGAAAGTGATTAAAATCACATGAGCCTGTTCTCTATTTGGCAGTATCTCTGTAAAGAGTGAGAAGAAGATTGGCTCTTTTAATTTTTAAGACAGGAAAATGATTTTTTGATTTTGTTTGACAGAGTCTTGCTCTGTTGTCCTGGCTGGAGTGCAGTGGTGCAATCATAGCTCAGTATAACCTTGAACTCCTGGATTCAAATGATCCTCCTGCCATAGCTTCCCTAGTAGCTGGGACTACAGGCACACAATACCATACCCAGATAACTTTTAAAAAACTTTTTTGCAGATATAAGGAATCTGCCCAGGCTGGTCTCAAACTCCTGACCTCAAGCAATCCTCCTGCCTCAACCTCCCAAAGTGCTGGGACTGCAGGTGTAACTACCACAAACATCAGGGAAATGATTTTTTTAAACACACATAGCAGAATGTTTTTGTCTTAACATGTGATGCCCAACTTAAAATAGTTACCTTTAAGAGCTGAGAGGTTATTCCAAAGATGCTGCACTGAAAAAAAAAAATTCATAGCCACACATATGAAACTGTCTTCCAGAATTTAGGGTACGTGAAGCAGGATGGAAATATAATGCAATTGCAAGGTCCTAGGGATACAAACCTGGGACAAACAAGCAAGTTTCCTGACTCTATAGAATTTACCTTTTAGAGGAAGACAGATGTTGATCAAGTGCTCCTACAGAAAACTAGGACATGTAAAATAACTAAGGATGGGAGGGGAGCAAATGTAGAAAACGGTAAACCATTTCCAAGGTAATGAGGGTTGTCCAGGGAGAGAGATGATGACACCCTGGACTAGGGTTGGGTGCTGGAGTCAACTTATGTAAATTATTTAGGAGGGAGAGCCAACAGGATTTGCGTATCGTGGGGATTTCTGCATGTATTATTTTAGAGGTGAAATTAGTAGGACTTGAAAGAGAAGCTTATATGTGATATATCTGACTTGAGCAACCAGATGAACCATGCTGCTAGTCAATAAAATTGGGAGGATTAAATAAATCTCTTATTTGAGGTAGAAGATCACATCTCGAACACCTTGAGTTTGAGATGCCTTTGGACCATCCAAGATGAAATGTCGGATAAGCAGCAGGAGCGATGCCTTGGTCCCACAGACAAGAGAGTGAGAAGCAGTTATATGTGGGTCATGGTATAAATCATATGATGGCCAGTGAAGCCCTGAGTGTGGGAGGTCATATTCGGAGAAAGCTCAGAGTGAGAAGAGTGCCTTTACATAAGTTTTTATTAAGGACTTCATGTGATAGCATTGACTGCTGATCACATAGGTGTTTGCATTAAATAGCATAATCTAATCCACAAATTCTCTTTCTTAGAAGTTGTTTAGAAGTGAAAGCAAAGCTGCTCTTCAATAAATGTCTCTTGCACATACTCAGCAATCCCAGAAGAGAAGCCAAAAGATACAATCAGTATGTAAAGGTGCGATCGGTGTGTAAAGATACAGTCAGTGTGTAAAGATAGGTCAGTGCTTAGAATGATCAAGGGGAAGTCCCAGATGAAAAATGTTGAAGGTTGTCTGGCCATTTCAGTTTCAAACCCATGTGAATCCTGAGATTTTTATGCCCTATAGAAATAGTTACTCATTAAGATTTTATCAAAATAGTCTCCTTGAAAAAATAATTCTCATGTCTGTCAGCTGCAGTGTGTAAACTAAAATTTAATTAGAGAATTTAAATATCTCTTGAATCTCTGATAGCAGTTTTCAAGACATTTGAGGCTTATTAGTTCAGGCCATTTTACTTCAGGGAAGAGTGAGATAGCAATGGTGAACTTTTTTTTTTTTTTTTTTAAATGTTGGGCAACTCCTTTTATTCCGTAATGAGAAAACACTTGCTTTTTAATTAAAATTCTATTTCTGTATACCTTTCTTAGAGTAGTTGAATCCTAAATATTCAGGGGCAGTGAGTCAATTTAAAACTCATAACAAGTAAAACTTCTTAAATTTAATTGTACCCTTCAAGTTCAAAAGTGCTTTGGTAATTTGGGTTCCAAACAGAATGTGGGTAGCAATTAAGGGAGGGTGCTATTGTGAATCATGCATCACACTCAGAATCAAAAGATGTTGGTTTTCATTCACCCTGTCCTACACACAGGATATGTTTATGAGCTGAGCTCTGTGGAAGCAGAGACATTTCTTAACCTCCCAATCTCCACATCTACCTTATAAAGATTTGGTAGGTTTTGTTGTTTCTGTTGTTGTTGAAGTTTTAAAGTTTATGGTGAAATATATGTCAGGCATTCAGGTAAGAATAAAATATTATAAAAAGTATTATGACAAACATTAGTTTTCATTAAGCTAACATTAGGAAGTAATCACTTCAGTTTATTTTTTAAGGAATTAAATGCTATAAACACAATTGAGATCCTTTTTCTACCTTTCTCCTATATCATTTCCTTCCCTCCTCCTCCACTATACATACAATTAGGAATTCAGTGCACATAAAAATATTTTTTTTTAGACTGAAGGACTCCTAGATCCTTATCTGTGACTATAGAGAAAGGGATCAGAGAGTGTGCTAAATCTACAGGTGCTGGCCCTGTATAAGTCAAAAGGATAATAATTTCTATAAATGTATTCTGTACTTTTGTTACATAATTATGTATTGATAAGTATATGTAATTTTTTTGCACGATGTGTTAATGTTTATCAAAATAGTACTATGTGTACATTACACTACATGTAACATTGTACCTCTTGCTTTTACTCAATATTTTTTTGAGTTTTCTCTATGTTGGTAAAGGTTACTAATTCATTCCAAGTTCTATATCATATTATTCCATTTACAAATGTAGCATAATATAGTCTTCCATATTCCTGCTGATGGATGTTAGATTGTTTATAATGTTAAATTGTTCATTATAAATAATGAAGTAATGAGCATTATTGCTCTTGAACGTGCCTTGTGTTCATATGTGAGAGTTTTATACACAGGATATTTCTTTCTTGCTGTAGACTAAAATTGTTCACTTACTATTGCACTGCTATATTGTTTTCCAAAGTGGTTGTACAAATTTATACTTCCAATAGCAGTGTATGAGAGTCTTATTTTTCCGTATTTTTGCAAATATTTAGTTTTTCCTTTTTTGTATGTGTACTTGAATTTATCTCAGACTTTCATAGTTAAATTTTTGGGGCCACCTCCACTGTCACTACTAACATCTCCATGAGTGCCACCATCTCCCTGATTCTTTCCATGTGAGTATTGTATATAGGTTCAATGGAATGGGCCAAGTACGATTTGTAATCATGGCAGCTGTCATCTAATATATAACTGTATATAATCAAAATAACATGAGTAAAATCTTTAATCTATCATCTTATTCATTCATTATATGTTAGTTAAATGTTGGCACTAAGAATAATTATAATTCTGATTTAATAATTAAAAAGATAAAAGAATTATATAATTTTTTATGAGAACACACCAGATTCACCATGAACTTCAAAGAGGGATACATAAAATTCTGCCCTTGTGTGGATCAAACACATGACATCTAACCTCACCAGTAAACTGGAAAATTAGTCAAAATAGCAAATAATTATTTAGCTTCTTCCATCCCCTCTTTGACGTTCCCTAATTTCACATAATTCTAGAATTAAAAGGAATACAGTAACAACTTTGCCAAAGTTTCTTATTTAAAATTTAGGAAGAATATTCTCAAATTATGAATCCTAAAGAGGTGAAATGCCTTGATAAAGTCACATAACAACAGATCTCCGCCTTTAACTTCTTTTTCCTGATTTTTGGCAGCCTGAGACCCTGCAGTGCAGTGTTCTGCCAAAACACATGGGCCTGTTGCCCTCAAGAACAGCGCAAGCCATCAAGATTTCCCTGACTCACTTGTTTACTCTAACATCTCACCTCCTTTTTCTGTAATATTTCAGGACTTTCCTCCTTGCTAACCAATCTAATAATCTAATGAGCGCAGCACTGGCAGAGGTTTAATGTTCTATCCATTCTCAACAATATTGCCCAAGAGGGAAATTTTTCAGCCAGTTTCTATTGAAGCCTCTCAAAATATTACTCTGTAACTATCAACCTAATCTTCTTAAATGTAGGCAGAAAAACAAAAATCACTTCAGTCTTTTCTATTTTAATTTACTAAGGTACACTAAAGAAAACTTCTCTACCATCAGCCACCTCATAAAGGCCTGAGACAATCACACTCATCATTTAAATTCAGACATAAGCCTGGCACGCTAATGAAACTAAGGCAAATATGAAGGTAATAGTTTGTTTTTAATGCCTATTAAATATTGTTAAATTAAAATGAAACATTTAAGAAAATATATGTGACATTCAAATGAACACCAAATGATTTCATTTTACACTAGTCAATATTAAATTAACTCCATATTACACAAAAATGTTAAATACTACTGAAATAAGCAATATAAGAAAATTATACTGTAACCTCACAAACACATCATGGTTGGAAATTTGTTATTCAAAAAAAGATTAAGGCTAATATTGTAAAACTGTTTTAAAGTCAATTATTTTTAAAAAGAATTAGGAGAAAATATCATCACATCAGTGGTTCCATTATATGTTTTAAATTAATGAACTAATGAAACCCACTGAAATGTAGGCAGGTGTAAACAAATTGCTGTTTGTATAATGCAGTACTTAGTAAAGATTATTTAAGTAGTATGCTAAAATCTAAACAATATGTAGAGTCTATTAAGGATAACTTTTAGCATTACGTTTCAAAATTAAAGTTGAAATAATAAACTGAAGAAATTGCTAACCTAATCAATTCTGAGTTTGCAATATACAACACGGGATTGGTCACCTGATATCAATATGTAAGTTGTTTCAAAGTGCAAACTTGATTTTAAAAAGTTTCTTTGGTCTTCATATTCATTTATATTATTTCCACACATTCTTTCAAATTAAAGACATATTTAAGTATCACAGATAACTTACATTACTCAAGTTATCAGTTAAATTGCTCAAAGAGTAACACCATAATTACTATACAATAATATTTTGATTATTTTGACCTCTATAATCATGCTGAAGAGATATTTATCGGTTCTTGATTAATGGGCAATTTTGATTTAGATTAATTCTATGATAAACTTAAGGTTATCAAGTATTATTTTTTCTTCAATAATTTAACATTCACACACAGACACACACACTTTAGTACACACTTGAGTGCCCACTCTACACCGTGCTGGGACTCAGAAATAAATCCTTGGCCGGGCACGGTGGCTCACACCTGTAATCCCAGCACTTTGGGAGGCTGAGGCGGGTGGATCACGAGGTCGGGAGATAGAGACCATCCTGGCTAACGCGGTGAAACCCCGTCTCTACTAAAAACACAAAAAATTAGCCGGACGTGGTGGCCGGTGCCTGTAATCCAAGCTACTCAGAAGGCTGAGGCAGGAGAATGGCGTGAACCCGGGAGGCGGAGCTTGCAGTGAGCTGCACTCCAGCCTGGGCGACAGAATGAGACTCCGTCTCAAAAAAAAAAAAAAAAAAGGAAATCCTTAAGAAACTCAGAGATAAATGGGTATGACAGACAAATTAGGACACAGTGTTGCCTGCTATGCATGGAGACGTTAGCAGAACACTCTGGGAGGCCCAGAGGAGCAGTGTATATTGGATTTGGGGTGGCATCACTTTCTCAGGGGATTGTTGTGTGGATTGAGTCTTGAGAGACTGGTACTTGCCAGCTAGACAAATTGGTGCGTATTGGGGCTGGAGAAGCAGCCCACGGGACCACAGGAAAAGCAGCAGCAGCTGGTGTACTGCATTGCACTCTGGAGACCACACTACCCAAGGTCAGTCATGAGATGAGCTTGATGAAGTGAGAGAGAAGTGGCTAGAGAGGAAGGGTCAGTACTAAATCACAAAGGCCTCACATCATGGTGAGTGACTGCAGCTTGATGGAGAAGTCAGCAAAAAAATGTCAACAGAGAAATGGCATTATCAGTTTGATTTTCCAGAAAGCTCCTACTAGTTGCCTCATAGTTGAATATTTCCTACAATTGGAAACATTAGGTGCACATAAGGAGAGGCTTTGTGATGATGGCCCAAGGCTTTACCTGGGATTGACCATAGAAGGAAGGGTCAGAGGCTATGCTATATTTATGGCAAACAGTCTTGTATATCTTTTTTTTTTTTTAGATGCTCTTATAGCCAAGGCTGGAATGCAGTGGTGCCATCTTGGCTCACTGCAACCTCTGCCTCCCGGTTTCAAGCAATTCTCCTGCCTCAGCCTTCCAAGTAGCTGGGATTACAGGCACCCATCACCAAGCCTGGCAAATTTCTGTGTTCTTAGTAGAGACACGGTTTCACTATATTGGTCAGGCTGATCGCGAACTCCTAACCTTAAGTGATGAGCCCACCTCGGCCTCCCAAAGTCCTGGGATTACAGGCATGATCCACCGTGCCTGGTCACCCTGTATATCTCAAACTACAACAATAAAGTGAAGGATGTAATTTTTTTTTTTTGGTTATTTCTTCCTTGTAAGCTTGGACACAAACTAAAATGGCTCATGAATACAGCTGGAAGTTAACTCAAGTTAGAGGTCTGCAAATTATGGCCCCTGGACTACACCTAGTCCACTATCTTATTCTGTAAATAGAGTTTTGTCGGAAACAACCCAGTCACATTAAAACCAAAGCTTATTCTTTTATGAATTGTCTGTGGCTGATTTTGTACAACAGCAGAAAATCACAAAACAGACCATAAGGCATGCAAAGAAGAAAATACAGTGTAGCCCCATATAGATAAAGCTTGCCAACCCTTCATTTAAGAGATCACTCAGTGCAGAACGTGTATTTTTTCCCATATATTTCCATCTTTTTTGCTCTTCAGTCTTTCTTACACCTTAGATGCACCTGGGATCATTTTCTCTCTGTCTAAAGTGCATCTTTTAGAATGACTTCAGTGAAAGTTGTCACAAAGACCCCTCTCAACATTGTTGCTCTGAAAAAGTCCATTTTTATCAACTTTCCTGAAATGTTCTCTAGATTATACTCATTCTCTTTTAGTGCATTAAAGAGATTATTCCACTATTGACTATCTGACTTTGTTGCGGTTGAGAAGTTAGCCATCAGTCAAATTCTTGCTCCTTTGAAGGTGATATTTTGTTGCTGTTCTTCACCTGTGGCCTTTCTTAAGATTTTTTTCTCAGTCTTTTTTTCCCCGGAGCAGTTTCAATGTAACATATTTAGTTGCAGATTTCTTTTTAATTATCTTGCATGGGATTTGTGAGCTTCTTGAATCTGCAGATTACTGTCTTTCAGATCTAGAAAATTGTCAATCACAATCTTTTCAGATATATCAGCTGTCCTACAGTCTCTCCTCTCCATCTGGGACTTGGATTACATTTCCTAAATCTTGTTTTGGTGTCATTCATGGTTATTAATCTCTCTCATGTATAGTCCATCATGGGTCTTTTAAAATTAAACTCAAGATAATTGTTTGCAACCAATCTTCTCAGATACAAAGCCTGTCTTTAGCTGTCTTCAGTTTGTTGTCAAGTCTGCTCACAGAGATTTTAATTTCTGTTATATGTTTTTCCAGAAGTTTTTTTTAAACCTTCTATGTCCGTTTTTATGGTTCCCTGTCCTCTGCAGATACCTTTTAATTGGTCCTTCATTTATTTAAACCTTTCAGCGTAGTTGTTTTATAATCGGTATCTAAATATTTATTAATAACTACCTGATGTCTTTACCTTTTGCTGTGGTTCTGTTTTCCATTTCTGTCCTTTTCTACTTGTTCTCATAGTCTAGCACCTTGTTGTCATTTTTGACATGATGAGTATTCTTTTTGAAAAAAAAATTTTAGAACTAATTGACAAACATTTTTCAAAGAGAATGTTCATTGCTGCATCAAGTTCAAGACGTGGTACAGACAATATGTGACTAATTCTACCGAGGCTCTACCACTTCCATTCACCCTTGGCCTGAGGGTAAACTCTTTAGGGTCTCAGCTTATCAAGAAGGAGTCTTATTAGACTTCCAATTTTAGGTTAATTCTGCATTAGATTTTGATTCCATTCCCAGAAGGCCTCTGCTAGGAAATCAAATACCTTCAGGGAAAAATCCGTTTTTGTACCAGGATAAATTTCCAAGTTTTCATTCTTCCTTCCTTTTAGGCCTCAAAATGTCTTATTGTCTTGTTGTCTGTGTGATGCTTTTAAGAAATTATTTTGTAATATTTTTATCAGTTTTTTAGTTGTTTTCAACAGGCCAGAATGTCCCTGTAAGCTGACCCTCCCATTACTATAAACAGTAAGCCTTCTGAACATGCATTTTAACAGTAAGAGTATTAGGTTAAGTAAGGTCTTAAATAAAAACCTTACTGCTAAGGTCGTTGCTTCCTCTGCTGCCTTTGTGAGCCAAAGGGAGGTTTCTCACTCTTTAAAACTCCTGTGGGCTTAAAGGAAGGTAGCCAGGCTTCGTGCTCTTTTTGCTTCAAACTGGTACAAAGTCTGTGTTAAAATAGCCAGTTGAGGCCATTTTTGTCTACATGGAACTATGGTTATGGCATGTAACCAGAATGCTAAAAACTCTTTGCTGGTAACATTGTAGATTGCAAAAATGGCAACTTGGCAGCTTTTTGAAAAATGATGTGGAGTCTATTTCTTCACCCTTTGATTCTGGACTGCTTTGTATATTACTTGGTTAATACAATGCTACAGAAAGGATGTTGTATGTAATCTGAGTAGTCTCAAGAATTTTGAGGTATATCCACTCTTACTTTTGGAACTCTGCGAACTTCACATCTAATAAATTACTGGAGGATTTGAGTCCATATGGAAAGATGCCCTACTCATTCTAGCCAGTGAACCTACCAGCTAACTACAGATGCATGAGCAATCTCGCTTTAGATAAACTGAGAGGAACCAGTGTGGCCCAGACTAGAAGAACCACTCAGTGAAATTCACGCCAGATTGCCAACCTATGAATTCGTGAGCTAAATAACTGGTTATTGTTTTAAGCTACTAAATGTGGAAGAGGTTAGGTTTGCAGAAAAACTCAACACCTAGAGCTATATTACTTTATTTAAATTGTTCTTCTTAAAATTAAATCTCTCTCAGTTATCAAATCAATGAGCATTTTTCAGTCCTTATCTAATGAGACTATTTTACAGTATCTGACAGTATTGATTATTCTTAAACAATCTATACTCTTTTAGTGTTTATGACACTGGATCTTTGCACTTCCGCTAGAATTTCTGTACTATTCATTCTTCATTTCCCTTGTAGATTTTATTTCTCCTTGTTTTCCTTAAAAGTATCAGCATTTGTTAGGTTTCCGTCTTTTTCTTAGTTTCCATCCACAAACTCTTCCTATTGGATCTCCTCCACTTTTTTTTCTATTTCAATGACCACTTTATATAAAGATATAAATTATGTCTTTATGCAAAGCCTCTTCCTGCATTAAAGTCCTGAATATGTAATCTGAGAGTTAGGTAATAGTCAGATATATGTCCTGAGGCCCTATGCTTCAACATATCTCAAAGTATATAACTGCATTCTTCTCTGCCATCTGCTGGCTGGCTATTCCTCTGTTTCACATAGTATCAAAACTAGTCTCCCAGCAACCTGCTAGAGAAACCTGGCATAACACATGCCTCCCTCCTCATTATATTTGTGTCCACTCTGTTTCTCTCACACTGCTCTGGTTTAAGCCTTCCTTCTCTCTCTTTTGAAACATTATAATCGTTTCTTGACTAGTATCCTTAGCTGTAGTTTGTTTCTCTTATATCTATTCTAAACTTAGCTGTCAAAAAAGTTATTAAACAACAACTTTCAGAGCATTTGCTACAGTGAATTTGGCAAATAATAAACATATTTGCTACCACAATTTTTGTCTCTGCCTCTGAAAGTTATCACTAAGTGATTTCTGCAGGATTTTCATGGTAGCATCCAACTCTACACAGCCAGCCATTGCTATTGGATAGGAGATAGCTTTAAACCTTCTGTTTGCCTTAGGATTGTCAAAGATTAACAAAGCTGGACAGTAGTTAACATGACAAGGATATATTTTAATCAGTAATATACTACTGCAATAAGGAAGAGGATCTAGTTCTATCACAAACACCTCTTCTAACATCCAGGTTAGTTTTCTTTCAGGTGTCTTTGTATAAAACATCTAGAGTGGGTTAGGTGCTATACCTTTGTGATCCTGTCAAACCTATATGACATCCTATCAATATGAATATGAAACCTCTATGAATTTCTATCAATATACCTGCTCACAATTTTGAGGTTTTCTGATGATATTTCTATTTATTTCACTTGGACTCTGTGAAGTCAAGTACTGTATCTTAAATATCTTTATATCCCCATCATTTAGCACAGTACGTGACAATTAAAATCACTCAGTGGTTTTAAAATTTAACAACAAAAACACATAATAATGCACTGACCTACAACTCGAATAGTGCTTGTGGGCTCAACATTATCTGAAAATTGTTCATTTAGCCAGAATTATGATTTCAAAATAACTAAGGACTATAGGAAACCCATTCTATTGTCTCAGGGAAATGTCCAAGGTGTCCTACTTTTGTGGACATGTGTTATCTGACAAAAGGTTGTCAAGTTCACTGTTCTTTCCAGTTCTGCCTGGTACTATGATTGCAGTGCCTAAGCAGCTTGAATTTTCTGGGAAACTGTGCACCATGCTGTAATAATTCAGAAGCTGTTTTTGTGTTCTTGAAACATATGGTGCTAGCTCAGATTTATCTTGGGAAAAGCTGGTCAGGAAGGGAAACTGCTGAAGAGCTGAAATCTCTCCCAGCAGCTAAGAAAACAACGGAGGGACACTGGCGTCCTTCCTCCCAGAGCTCAGGCTCTCCGCCAGTTTGTGGTCCATATGCTGAATCCAGAGAGCTGCTTCACTTCTAATAACGATTGTGTTACGTTGTGTGAAGCTGATATTCCTCCAGAGGGCTCACAGTTTCAAGCATACCTAAAAGCACCTGTTAGGAAGCACAGCCTCAGAAAAATGCATTAGCATTTCTAAGGAAAGGGCTTATTTTTATTCTTCTTGGTTACAGAGTTGCAAGTTGGCTTGTTCAGAAAGAGCTGTTTTTGCACCACACTGATGTTCAGTTTGGTGCAACATTTAAGTCTGGGAAGAGCACAGAGCTAAATGTGGCAAGAGATGGCAATAGAGAAAATGCCAAGTGCCCCCTGGCTTATCTCTTGTAGAAGAATTTGTAGCAGGGCTTAGACCACCTGAAATGAATAGCATTCTGCAGTTCTGTCTGAATTTCACTCTGTGATTTATTATTTCATTATACTAGACTGAATTTGAACCAACAAATAGTTTGCCCAGGGAATAAAATATACTTTTACTTTACAGATCCTTTCCCTTCCCTTCCCATATCTTTTTCTTCTTTCTGTCCCACCTCCACCAATGTGCGTATGTGTATGTGTGAGCACATGTGTGTGTGTACTCACATCCATTCTGTTATAATAATTGGAAACCTACCTTTGCTGGAGCAGGTTAAATATTGCCTCTTAAATATTAATATGTTTAGAAAACCCATTCCCATGAATAATAAAAGTGGTAATTTCTACCCAGTTGTTCCCAAATTTCAATAAATTAATCTGAATAAATGAGTTTATAGATATTACATTTAGAAAATGCATAGTTAAAAGGAAACATTTTAATAAAATAACACTTTTCAAAAAGCCAAATTTCAAACTGGAAAATCAGAAGTAGGTAGTGGCCAGTGCCACTAGAATATGTTAGGAAATCTCAAAATTTCTCCTCCCCCTTTAAAAAACAGTGTTCCTCAAAAAAATGTATACATGTGTCGTTTAACTCAGCCTTTTTAGCCCAGTCCTATTATAATGCTGTTTGTTCCAAACTATTTTATAAAATATGTTTATGCTAAAATATGTAATATTACCTTCCACTAAATAAATAAATCTATTGTACACATATCACATACATATGTACCATCACCAACTCCTGTATGAGGACTAAAGCTATGATTTTTTTATCTTGGCCAAATTCCTACCTAAGGGGTGTGGGGAGTCATGCCCTACAAACCACAAATTCTCATCAGGTGGGTTTTATTTAACCCTATATATCGTGACTTACTTTCCAATCTGACTCTGCCATAACATTATGAGACAAGGAAGAAAATCAAAATATTTCACCCCAAAACATGTTTTTCTGCCATATCTTGAAATGGCCCTACAAAGTCGTCCTTTGTTGGGGAAGATCTGCATCTGTAAAGAATCTCTGTTAACATAGCTAGATCTTTTTCTTTCAGGCCCTCCTAATTCTGAAGAGATTAACTAAAAGTCTAGCACCTTTTAAAGATCTGAATAGGAAACATTTGTCATCTATTGTCTCTAAGGGCAGCCACTATAAGATTTCAAAAGAACTTTGGTCTCCACGATCTTTTATCTTAACCCAAATATTTCTTTTCTATCCATCTCAGGTCTTTAGACAAACTCAACCAATTGTCAACCAGAAAATGTTTAAATTTGCCCATAGCCTGGAAGCCACCCCCCAGCCCCTCCCTGCTTAGAGAGTTGTCCTGCCTTTCTAAACCAAATCAATGTATTTCTTTCTTTTTCTTTTTTTTTTTTTTTTTTTGAGACGGAGTCTCACTCTGTCACCCAGGCTGGAGTGCAGTGGCGCAATTTCGGCTCACTGAAAGCTCTGCCTCCCAGGTTCACACCATTCTCCTGCCTCAGCCTCCCCAATAGCTGGGACTACAGGCACCCGCCACTATGCCCGGCTAATTTTTTGTATTTTTAGTAGAGATGGGGTTTCACCGTGTTAGCCAGGATGGTCTCGATCTCCTGACCTCATGATCTGCCCACCTCAGCCTCCCAAAGTGCTGGGATTAAGGCGTGAGCCACTGGGCCTGGCCTAATCAATGTATTTCTTAAATGTATTTAATTGATGTCTCCTGCCTCCCTAAAATATATAAAACCAAGTTGTGCCCCGATCACCTTGGGCACATGTTCTCAGGACCTCCTGAGAGCTGTGTCACGGGCTGTGGTCACTCATATTTGGCTCAGAATAAATCTCTTCAAATATTTTACAGGGTTTGACTCTTTTCGTAAACATATACTATAATATCTTCCAAAATGTGGTCTTAACTCATGAGAGCAACAGTGCAGAGTGTGTGACATTTTCTAATTCCATGAGTATTAGCTGGTTGCAAAACAAGCATTCTCAGCCCATGGCACTGTGTATTCCAAGTCGAGCGTATTCTTTAATGTGTTTTTATTTTGCTTCACTCTCTCATGTTACCATTTACCTCATCTTATGGTAAAGCAGTTTTGATCCATAATGGTATTTTTAAAAGCTAAATTTTCCAAACTGAAACACCTAGCTGAGTAGGCTGCGAGTTAAAAGAATAGTGTGGCAATGGCTGTAGATTCCTTCAAGGAAGTGGTTGAAGGAAGGGATGGATTTTAGGGATTGGTTGAAGTCGTTTAATATTTTCTTCAGCATAAAAAAATGACTAAATCAGTTAGTACAAATAACTTCTAGAGCAGTGGTCCTTAAACTCTAGCATGCATCAGAATCACATGGCAGGTGACTTAAACCACAGATTGCTGGCCCCAGCTTTAGGGTTTCTATTCAGGAAGTCAAGGTCGTGACCTGAGACTATGCCTTTCTTTTTCTTTTCTTTTTCTTTTTTTTTTTTTTTTTTTTTGACAGAGTTTCACTCTTGTTGCCCAGGCTGGAGTTGCCTAGGCTGGAGTGCAATTGGCCCAATCTCGTCTCACCGCAACCTCTGCCTCCCGGGTTCAAGCGATTCTCCTGCCTCAGCCTCTCGAGTAGCTGAGATTACAGGCATGCATCACCACACCCGGCTAATTTTGTATTTTTGGTAGAGATGGGGTTTCTCCATGTTGGTCAGGCTGGTCTCAAACTCATGTCCTCAGGTGATCTGCCCACCTCAGCCTCCCAAAGTGCTGGGATTACAGGCATGAGTCACCGCACCCAGCCAACTATGCCTTTCTAACAAGTTCTCAAGTTATGCAGATGCTGTCAGGTGGTGTCTTGGTTGATTTGAGCTGCTTTAACAAAATACCATAGACTTAGTGGCTTATAAACACAGACCTTTATTTTTCACAGTTCTAGAGGCTGGGAAGCCTGGGAAGCTTAAGATGAAGGCTCCAGAAAATTCAGTGTCTGGGGAGAGCCCTCTTCTTGGTTTATAGATGGTGCTTTTTAGCTGTGTCCTCACACGGTGGAGGGAGAGACCTAGCTTTCTCCAGCCTCTTTTATAAGGGCACTAATCCCATTCATGAGGGCTCCACTCTCATGACCTAATCACCTCCTAAAGGCCTTGCCTTCTAACACCAT
This sequence comes from Pongo pygmaeus, assembly GCF_028885625.2. Classification (NCBI taxonomy): domain Eukaryota; kingdom Metazoa; phylum Chordata; class Mammalia; order Primates; family Hominidae; genus Pongo; species Pongo pygmaeus. Next base: position 30,145,458 of record NC_072384.2, on the reverse strand, counting down.
CACCTTGGGTGTTAGAATTTCAATATACAAATTGTTAGGGGACACAAACATTAAGACCATAGCAGCAGGAGGGAACACACTTTGATAGCTGTTCTTCTAGAGCAATGTCTACAGTGCTTTTCAGTCTGGATTTCATAAGGGTTACTATGGTATTACCTGAGAAAAACAAAAATGGTGCTACCTAGCTAACTTCCACAGAAAAAAATCAAAAACATCTTTTCTTTTTTTCTTTTATTTTCTCCTTTTTCTTTGAGAGACGGGGTCTTGCTGGGTCACCCAGGCAAGAATGCAGTGGCCTGATCATGGCTCACAGCAGCCTTGACCTTCTGGGATCAAGGGATCCTCCTACCTCAGCCTCAGCTGGGAATACCTGATTGATTTTTTAAAAATTATTGGTAGAGACAGGATCTCACTTTGTTGCCCAGGCTGGTCTCAAATTCCTGGCCTCAAGCAACCCTCCTACCTTGGCCTCCCAAAGTGCTGGGATTAGGATTACAGCTGTGAGCCACTGTGCCTGACCAAAAAAAAAAAAAAAACTTTAAACTAAACAACTTTTTAAAAAATATAATGAATTTATATTAATTTTGTATTTCTTTTTCACTGAGAAATTAGGAAAATGTTTAGTGAACTTTTAGCCAAATTTAACTAGGAAAAAAACTTCTTAATTTTGGCCTGAATTCCTGGCTACAGCTGATTGATGACCCCTTGACTTCCACAACTTTTATTGCCATCCCAGGTTGGCCCCTCATCCTCAGAGTAACATCCTGGAGAGCTGTCATCATCCAAGCTTGCCTCACATCTTCTGTCCTAAATTTTTATGCGCCACCTTCTGCCCACAAACTTCTTGACATCTTCAGCCTGATTTCCTCTTTTTCTTTTTTTTCCTCTTTTCTCCATTTCTCAGTTCATTCTCTTCTGCTTTCATTGTTTTTCTGAACATACCTAGACCTCATGGTCAATCATCACATCGATCATTTCTTTCTAATATTAGAAATGTCCTGACTTTCTTGCCATTATTCTTACACACAGTGAAAATAATCCAATCTAATCATTCTTTTCTCTTTGACTTCCACATTAACAATCATTGCTATGAAAATTAATGGTTAGACTGCCATTTGAATTTCCAACTGCAAAATGTCCTGTCTCCAAGACTAGATGAGCAGTAATTGGACATATCCCTAATGAGCACTCTGCCATTTTCCACAATTTTTATTTCAGATTGTCATCACTGAAATCCCTTTCTCACCACCCTCTCTATCACACTTTGGAAAAAGATCTTTCCTCCCATACTGTACAAATAAAATAATAATAATAGCCACCAATCATTTTTTCCCTTCAACTTTCTTCACCCTTCCCTATCCTGCTACTTGCAGATTCACTCATCTGTGCCTCATTGTTTCCCACTTCAGAAGAACACAAGAGCAGAATCAAGAGCCAGCACAAGATAGTTTTGGATAAGTACCCCATTTTACTTTCCATATTTTATCACCAGTGTAGTGTATGAAAAAGTAGGGAACATTTAAAAGTTCAGAAACAAGGGCTGATCCATTACAGCCTGCACTTTCATGTTCCATGAAAACCAAAAAATCAAAAAACTCACTCTATTGAAATCATCTCTTTCCTGGTTTATCTCTTAAACTAGACTGAGCATTTGGTTCCCTGTGGCTCTTGCCTTTCATATCTATGTCTACAACAACTCAGTATCTAGTACATCACAGGGACTGCCCAGTAAATGATTCAGTGGGTCATTCCTTTTTTTTTTTCCATGTCTAATTTTTGTTGATCCTCACTTTGTGATCCACAATTATTCCCCTTTATTTTTCTCTTCTTCAGTATCACATTTGTGTTATGTTTTATTTGCTTATCTATTTTGACAAATGTTCACATCTTTTTAAAATATGCATATGTATAAGACATAAAAGTGCAAAGAAGAATTCTACTCAACCAGAAGTAACCCTTGCTAGTGTGCATTTATCATATGACATTCTGGACAAGGCTCTGTGCATATTTAAAATGTGTAGTCCCTGGGTATTCTTCTGGTTTCTTTCTGTTATTACCTCTCTTAATGGGGTAGGAAGGAGTAGATAAAATTCTAGCTAGAGTAGCTATTTGAAGATGATGCTTCAAATATTACCCCCAAGTGGTGAGGGTTTTGTTAGGGATTTGGGGAGGGGAGTGAGGGGACTTGCACTTGCCTCGGGACAGTCTAAAATTCCAATTTAGGTTTGTCATCTCAAATAAACTCTCACAAAATCTGCTATGTTCTCCAACTTAGGGGCATTGCTCTGTTTAGAGTTTGGTTTTTGTAAAAGTTAAAGAAAGAGGAAAGAAACACAAAAAGTGGCTTAACAGTCAAAGACAGGTTTATTTTGGAGAACAAACCTGAGAGGGGCTTCTGGCCAATTTTTGGTGAGGAGCACTCTCTCTTACAGTCTAAGAGTATTTATTGGTGAGAGAGGTTGGAAAGTTTCTGTGTTGGGGAGAAGTTTATGGTGGGGTTGGAATGTCTCTGGTTAGAGGGCAGGTTATCTTGGGTCTGACATTTCTCTGGCCGGAGGGGAGGGTTATCTCAGGGCTGGCATGTCTCTGGTCAGGAAGGGGTTTGGAATGTTTCTGGTCAGAGATGTCATTTGTGGTTTATGGTCATGCTGACCTTAGCCATTAGGCTGATGCCCTTTAGATTTAGGTGGTTTTTTATCAAGGTGAACTTTAAAATGGCAGTGCTCATCCAAGATGGTGATGCTCCTGCTCTGTCAGTTTTCAGGGTGGGATTGTAACTCACAACAATGTTCTGTGATATAATGAGATGGCCATTGCTTTCCCACCCTCCTCATTCTCTTATATCCAACCATCTCCCTGTGCTAAGAAGCCAGATCAAGACAACACCAATGGCCCTCCAGCAAGGTTCCACTGTATGACTTCCTCTCCTGTTCTACCTTGTGGATTTGCATCTAAACCTTGTCAGGCTCCCTTCATCCCTCAGACCGCTTTCACACTTCTAAACTTCATCCACATTTTCCACAAAGAGTCATCACATTGTCTTTTCAGATTCATTCACTCTCTTTTAGATAAGTCTCTACTTGTCTGAAGTCTGAGGACATAAATATCAGCTTTAATCATCCTCCATGATTTTGATCCAAATTTTAGTATGTGATGGAGATCATTTGAGTTTTAGGTTTGAAGTTAGTTTTTTTTGTTTTTTGTTTTCCACCACATAGGAAAAGTTATACTCTCCTTGCCTTCTCCTCCCTTAACCCCAACATGTGTCTATATGTTTAGTGACACTTAAGGGAAAAAAGTAGAAGAAAAATGGCCTAGTGCTGCTGTTTTTCATTGGCTGTCCGTCCTACCAATTTAATTTGAAATTTGTTTGAAGAATGGTGTACTGAAGAGGAAAGATGAACAACAGCAAAAAGTCCTTTGTTAGTTATGCTTTGCTCATGGAAGGCCCTCATTTTGGTGTTCTTTGACCTGCAGTTCAGTTCCGTTTCTCTCCTCTGAGTGTCCATGTTTAGCCCACCTGCCTCTGCATTGGGCTTTATAGCCTATTTGTTGTTGAGTAGTGAGGATTACATCTTGTTAGAAATGTAAGCTGAAAATAGTCACAATGGAGTTCTAGAATCAATTTTCTTGGCAAAAGTGCTAAATAGTCATCCTGACTCCAGTAAGCCAGGGATACTACTACTACTAATAACCATTGCGGCCTACTCAGTGCACACACTGTGCCAGGTAGTCTGCTAAGGGCTTCAGTGCATTTTAATCTTTTCACCAGCCCAGGACTGTGTTTTTTTGTTTTTGTTTTTGTTTTTTTAAGTAAAGAATTTTTAAAATGAAGAAACTGAACCTCAGAAAGCTTGGATAATTTGTGCTAGTTCATCACACTAATAAGTGGTAGACTCTCTCTGTTTGACTCCAATGACTATGTTCTTGAACACTATCCAAATGAATACCAAATAACTCACTTTGCAAACATTACATGTCCATTATCACTTCATTAATTTGTTCATTTTATTGCTCATTTCCAGAATGCTCTTGCCACTCCTTTTATCATAAAACATCCCATCCATTCTTAAAGAGCCAGCTTATATCTAATCTTGTATCTTATCCTTCCCCTAATTATCCAGCATGAAATAGTGTTTCTGCCTCTGTTCCCCTTAATCATGTCTGTTTTAACACTTATTTTTAATATATCAGTTAATGTTAGACATCTATCACCTTTTGGTCTCAGAGTTGTACCAGTTCCCATCTCCTACTGTATCTGGTACAGGACAGCTTTTTGTTTTGATTTTCAGAACTTGATTTCAATATATATATATATGAAAGAGGAGACATGATACAATAAAAAAAGTAACATTTGATATAATAATATCTAGCATTTACTAGGTGTATTATATTAGAAAATGCAACAGGGATCACTGAACCTCAATATTGTCATCTGTAGAAATTATCTTCATAATAAAACTACTTGTTTTACCTTTGATTGAGTTTTTAAGAGAAAAGCAAATACAATAATTAGTGATGAAGTATTATAACTCATAATGTGTTATGTTACTGTATTTTGTCACTGCTAATAAAAATAGTTGATTGATGACTTTTTAAGTGACTTTTAGGCAGAGTCTAGAGTGAGCAGTAAAAGAAATTAAAGCTGAAACAGTGAACCTAAAATTCTGTTGTAGAAGTTGTTAATAACTGTCTTTCCTTCAGCAGAAGTTACCTAGTTCTACATTGCCTCTGGCTTTTTGCCACCCATTAAGACAAAAAGCTAGAAGATATGAACTAGGAAATAGTAGAGATAAGGTGAAAGTCTAGCTTGAACTCAGTGAAGCAAATCAAGATAAGCAAAGATCCCTCGCTTGGAGATGTGGTAGAAGACTTGTGTGAACTATTACAGTGACTAACTACACAGAGGAATAAAGTTATACATATAAAGTTAAAAGATATATAATATGAGTGCTCCTGTTGAATCAGCCAACATGAATTCAGTCATATAGTCAAAATAGTGTGCATCATAAAACAGTATCGTAAATAGCAATGAGTTATAAATGGATTTGACCAATATACTTAGTGAGACCAATATACTTAGTGAGAAACTACACTGTATTATTACTTTGTACAATTATAAAAGATAATTGCCCAATATAAATGATAACTAAAATTTAAGAAGAAATTTCCTATTTTTAATCTAGATTATAAAATGAATGATAGTTACGTAAAGTTTATTTTTCTTTGGAAGGAAACCAAATCTGGAGGCATAATAATAATTTGGTATCATGTAATGCCTAGGAAATAGTACATATCTAACAAATATTTGTTGAGTGAATAAATGAATGACACCCACTGGAATAAGTTAAAAAGTTTTTGTAGGTAAAAGACAGGGCTGAAACAATGATTCTAACTCATAAGTGGTGGGCCATTAATTATATACATATATGCACAGACACACACATAAACTTTAAGAAAATAAAATTTTAGGAAAACAGATAAAATGTCAACTAGTATTTTATTATTCTGCTAAATGAATTTGTTGTCATTCATGACAGTGTAATGATTCCATCTTGTGTCTTTGTGCAGGCGCATGTGTGAACCACTTTAATCCTCTTCTTTTTAATTGTCTAACATTAAAAAAACTCTATTTTTTTGTGTCCATGAGACATACAGTTTCAAAACTATTTTATGAAATTGAATGGCTAGTATAGGAATTAATGTCATGTATATCGCAGTGTGATTCCTTTTAAACCTGAATGAGAGGAATTTAAGGCATGCCTACTGTTTTTCAGGGGCATCTAGTAACTTTGAGTTATTAAGTAATGAAAAGTCAGTGACGGAGTTCAAGTTCCTATTAAACATAAGGAGAAAAACATTTATATAGTAGGTTTAATCACTGTTACTTTACATTTTGATGTGCAAATTAAAATCGAGAATGTGTCATTTAAGTAGGCTTAAGAGTTATTCAGAGGTAGAAATATGACAGCAGCTGACCTTTATTGTTATATTTTACTGCAACAAAAGCTCTGTGGATGTTACACAATTTCTAGTGTGAATTGTCTGAAGGTGGTAAAAGAATTCAAATATCTGGACTGAGGTGTATATTTTAGGAGATAGAAAAATTACTTTCTTACCTTCAGCAAACTTTCTCATAGATCACAAGATTCAAAGGGCAATCTTCAATCCTCTAACTTACAACACACGGTAAACTACTTCCTTTGCAATCCATAAAATGAAAGGTACAGGTGATATTCTGCAAATACAATAAGAAGATTGTGTTGGGTTACAAGAGTCTTGTCTGATTAATTTTTACATTCCCTGGACCTAAAATAATATCTATTTTGAAATAGTAGCTCCGTGAGTATTTACCGAGGTCAGCAGAATTTCATTAACTGAATTTAAATGTAGTAATTGAATTACCCACACAAGTAATTTAGTTTGAGTAGTTTTACTTAGCTAATAGTGGCAAGCAGAACATTAAAATGGGCAAAGAAATAAGCATACCAGAGTTCTGCAAGCACTTTCTATGAACAGCCAGATAATAAGTATTTTAACTTAGGAGGGTTTAAAAATAAAATTAAGGATATTATGTAGGTGCATACATAACAAATTAAAATGTAACAATTAAAAAAAAAAAACTATTTGTAACTCACAAGCCATACAAAAACAGACAACCAGCACTTTGGCTAGTGGGCTATAGTTTGCCCTTCCCTGAAATAGATTTTTGTGCAACAAATTCAAAGATTTGTTCCCGTAGTTGACCTAAATAATTCTGTAGATTTGGTCCTCCATGATGCAAATTTACATAGACAAGATGATTAGACAGATGATGGATTGAAATCAATTTCTTGTGAGTTAAATTAAACAATTGAAATGAATTGTTCTATTATGCCTTTGTCTCTGCATACAAGTTAGCAAATTCTGGGAGCCAAGTGGAAAATGTGGATAAAAGGATTTAAGCACGTCTGGAGCCCCTAAGGAGAATGGCATCTTTGGAAGAAAAAAGTTAGTGGAGTTCAAAGTGTGCCTTAGAAAAGGATAGATTTAGATAGAAGATCTCATCCCTGGTAATAGGAGGAAGGTCATATGCAAATGGGCTTTGGGAGCAGTGTGAGGGTGAGTTAGTTGGAGCAGGTGAGGGCACTGGAGCTCACTCTACTAAGTTGGCAGAACATTGTGGTCCTCAAGGCCTAATGTAAGTGCATTTAGCTCTGAGAGACATTAGACATAAGTAAGATCTATTCAGGAAAATGTTACTACTTGTTCCCAAAAGGAATTCTGCAATTCTTTTTTTTTTTTTTTTTTTTTTGATACGGAGTCTCACTCTGTCGCCCAGGCTGGAATACAGTGGCACTATCTTGGCTCACTGCAACCTCTGCCTCTTGGGTTCAAGCAGAAATTCTGCACTTCTAACTGAACAAAATATGCAATTAAATACACATGAGCAATGGAAATAAATTAACTTTAATCAATTCATTTCTGTAGTTTAGTAAGAGTAGTTTATGGAAAATTAGTATTGCCTTATCAAAGGAGCCCAAAGCTATTTTCAAGACTGTAAAACATTTTATATGTAGTAGTATCAAGTGGTGTATTAGTAAAATTTAAAAGAAAAACAAACAAACAAAAAAGAAGATGAGCAAGCGTCTTGATCTTTCTGAATTTTAGCTTCTTCATGGGTAGGGTGAAGATGCGTTACTTAATGTTTGCCAATGTCTTATCTATCTTTACAATGCCAAGAAGTCATAAAATTTTTATGTTAAATATCTAAAGTATAAAATTACTCACCAAACTACCCAAGGTACACATGTATGTACTCATTCAACACCTAGACCCGTAGTTCCCAAACTACGTGTCAAAGTGCCTTAGGGAGCTTTAGGCTTGTGGGTCATACAGTTTCTTACACAATAACTCAACTCTGTAGCCCTAAAGCAGACATAAATAATATGCAAACACATGAGCATAGCTGTGTTTTGAGAAAGCTTTATTTTCAAAAAGAAGTGGCCAACACCCAAGCTGTACTTCACTGAACTCTGGTATACAGTATATACATATATATTTACATATGCACATTAAATATATGTGTTGATATGCTCTCAAGAAATGTACAAATATATGAAGTTTCCTAATTGACGAATAAAATAATAAACACATAAATACTTAAGTGAAGAATGGAGAGAAGGAAGACAGTAGGTAGATTAGAGATAGCCTGAGTCAAAAGGAATAAAACCACCAGTAAGGAAAAAGAGCTTAATACATTCATATACATATACACATACATATACACACAGTTGCTCCTCAATTTTACAGTAGGGTTTTATCCCAATAAACCCATCATAATTTAAACATATGATGGGCTTATCAGGAGAGAACCCCATCATAAATCAAGAAGTGTACTAAATGCATACACTTTTGCACCATTTTAAAGTTGACAAATATATGTTGAACTCTCCTAAGTTGGAAAATGGTCTATCTATACATGTATGTATTCGTATATTTGTTCTCTGTTTCTCTATGAAATATTGATGACAAATTTGTTATTTATTTGTCATAACAGTTCATCTCAGATGTGACAGATACACAGTGTGTATTATTATGAAACTTGTAAAAAGGTTTAAGAATAAATAATAAACATCCATTTCAATCCTGATAATAATGAAGTTTAAACTCATTTCCTTGGTACTATCTCTTAAAAATAGTAGTAAAAGGTTTTGCTTGAGCAGAATGATGCCTAATGTAGACATTACACTCTTGTGAAAATAACCACTTTGATAATACAAAGATAGCCAGTCTGGTAGAGATTAAACTGAGACAGCTATGCCCCTGTGTCGCAGACGTTCAGTTGGCCATGTTATCAAGACCCAAGATATTGTAACAAATAAATAAAATAAAAGTGATAATAGTAATAATAATAAAGCTGCTGTAATCAGGCCAACAGAACACCCCCCAAATTTATTTCCACTTAATAAATGCTCTTCTAACCTCATATTAAAGATTGTGTCTCTGATTCCAGTTAAAGACCAAATTTTAAAAATATGGAGACTCCAAATCTGATTCTGTATTGAATTTTAATGTGAAGATGTTTGCTGGAATGCTTCAAAGGAGATTAGAAATATTGATTATCATTTAAGTACTCTTAGATCACCAAAATCTCACTAATGAAGAATTTATTTGTATAATGACTCCTATTGGCTAGTTAACAAACTATAAAATGAACATGTAGTACATTAATCCCTCGATAACATGACCTGAAATCCCTACATTCTAAAAGTATCTCTTTGTTTTCTGCCTGTATTTGATAGAAATGCGGCATTAATGAAATGTTCAGTTCTTGCTTAAAGTTCATACCGGCATAAGTTTTCAAGGAATGTAGGGCTTCAACACTTCTTCAAAGTCATGTTTGACTCTTTCTAGAATAGAATATAGAGGTATGATTAGGTAACCTTAAGTGAGAGAGAGATTGCACATAGAAAATAAAGCTTATTCTGCCACCTAGAACAGTTTTTTGAATAGTCCTTGTTATGTCTGAACCTTGTCACTCAGGGCTCAGTTCAAATACCAGCTTTCTACAGAGATCATTTTTTGATCACTGTTTTAGGAAGGGGTCTTTAGAAATTAGATTTTGGGACATAAATGGGTATGTAGGAAGTTTACAGGAAATTGCCTTGGAATTAACACCTGTAGTGGGGTGAAGGAACCTGGACTGGCAGAGAAATGTAGTCAAAATTAAGGCCACAGCAGATTCATCTTTTTCACCAGGAGCTCTGGTGCTGAAATGCATCTATAGAATTATTCCAACTTTCCCCAAAGGAGTAGGCTTTCATATCCCCATATCAGTCAGTCATTGGATGAGGGATGGGTGCACACCCATGGGTGTCTTACCTCTCCTTGGCTGAGGACAATTCCCAGAGCAAGGCTCTGACTGTGAGCTTTCAGCCAAAAACACTCCCAGAAGCTGGGGGAGTAACAGCCTCAGTCCTAATGAGAGAAATAGATGGTTTAAAATGGCATCTACAACACTCTACTCCCTGCACTATTCAGGTACTTGTGATTCATATACAGTCATGCATCACTTACCAACAGGGATACATTCTGAGAAATGGGTCCTTATATGATTTCGTCATTGTATGAACATCATAGAGCATACTTACAGAAACCTAGATGGTATAGCCTACTACACACCTAGAGTATATGGTATAGTATACTGCTCCTGGGCTACAAACCTGCACAACATGTTATTGTATTGAATATTGTAGCCAATTGTCACACAATGGTATTTGTGAATCTAAACGTTAAAAAAAAGTTGCAGTAAAAATTCAGTACTATAACCTTACGGGACCACCATTGTATATGCGGCCCATCATTTATCAAAACATCATTATGCGGTGCATGAGTGTATTCAGTTCTGGAATCAGCTCCTCTAGAATCCCTGGAAAAACATAAAAAGGACAGTAAATAAGATAAACTACAGCCCATGCACTACAGCTAGTCAGAAGTCATAAATGATATTCATTGTTTCTCTCTTCCATTATGATTTCTATATTCACCTTTAACTAGTGCTTCTGAAGATCTAGGTAGCTACTAAATGCAGAATGTCATATCTGCAGGGTCTGGGTTCTTAGTCATCGTAAACTTCTCATGCCTTATCTGTTTCTCTTGTCCAGCTACCACAAAAATTTATCAACAGAGAACAAAGATATGCCTCAAGAATCACCAGGTTTAGGCCAGGCACAGTGGCTCATGCCTGTAATCCTGGCACTTTGGGAGGCTGAGGCGGGCAGACCTCTTGAGGTCAGGAGTTCAAAACCAGCCTGGCCAAAATGGTAAAACCCCATCTCTACTAAAAACACACACACAAACACACACAAAAAAATAGCTGGACGTGGTGTTGGGTGCCTGTAATCCTAGCTACTCAGGAGGCTGAGGCAGGAGAATCGCTTGAACCTGGGAGGCGGAGGTTGCTGCGAGCCAAGGTTGTGCCACTGCACTCCAGCCTGGGCGACAGAACGAGACTCCACCTAAACAACAACAACAACAACAAAAAAGAATCACCAAGTTTTTTATATGGGGGCCATGCAAATACTTCCCTGTCCCCATTGTGAAACCGCAGCCATAGTTTCTCCTGGTGATCACGGTAGCCTCTCCAGGATGACTATCACTTTATTTGTCTCCTGGAGAACTGGTATGAGAAGGTCCAAGTGACATGGTAGCAGCTACAGCTTAAATCTTAATGGGGCTTTTATGGCCCCTCAAGGGTAAGGACCTTTAAACCTCTAGAACCAAGAACTGTAAGGACAGAAAACACAGATTCCTAGGAGTTCAAGGCAGTGAGCTATGAGTCACCGGAAGTAATGATACATGGAGCTATTTCTTAGCTCACATATTCATGTATTATACTGTTGAGGATGTAATCATACACAATGGTCCTTCATGTAGAGTGCATGCTGTCTCCTGGAGGATGGGTCCTCTCAGTGTGTTATTTCCAAGGTAGTGTCTCCATTGTGCCTTTACAAGGATCTTCTTTTGTTCTATAAGGCTGGCAGCTTCTGAGTGTTATAGGGTATGACAGAGCCAGTGGATCCCATGGATATCTGCCACATCTCCTTTGCTGAAGTGTGAATTACTTGGTTCAATAAGATGTAACATATGGCATAAATGTTGATGTAGTAAGAAGTCTTTAGTCCATTGTACAATGGTTCTGACAGAGACCCTGTGAGTAGAAAAGGCAAATCTATTTTTGGTTATATGGATGATGCCACTCAAGATGAATTTCTGCTCTTTCCAGAGTGAAAAATATCTAATACAATCAACGTGCCACCAAGTGGCTGGTTGGTCTTCTGAAAAGATGATGCCATATGGGAGGTAGAGAACTTGTCTCTGTTGGCTGCATGCAGTGGTTCACACCTGTAATCCAAGCACTTTGGGAGGCCAAGGCAAGAGGATCACTTGACATGAGTTCGAGGCCAGCCTGGGCAACAGGGCAACAAAGTTCCTGTCTCTATAAACACCTTTAAAGAAATTGGCCATGCATCGTGGCTCATGCCTGTAGTCCTAGCTACTTGGGAGGCTGAGGTGGGAGGATTGCTTGAACCCAGGAGTTTGAGGCTGCAGTGAGTTATAATCTTGCCACAGGACTTTAGCCACTGAGTGACAGAACATGACCATGTCTAAATTAAAAAAAATACACACACACACACACACACACACACACACATATGAAATATATATAAAGGAATATATAGGAATTATGTATATACACACATATATTTGTACATACCTATGTGTGTATGTACGTGTGTGCATGTATATATATGTGTGTGTGTGTGTATATGTATCAATTGGTCTCTGTTATTGGCAGGTTAGGTATCCAAAGTGGCAGTAACTAAGATGGCATATGAGATATGCTGACTGACATGAACTGGCTAACTTAACTTGGATGATCACTGCCTCTTTTAAGTTGCTCTTGGGTGAGTTTTAACCTGTGACACAAAGATGTTCACAAATTATGATCACTCCCATAGATCCATCCACATATCTAATTTCCATATCTCCTTTTTCTCATTCATAATGTTTATCCTTCCAGGCCCCTGAACAATTAGTCAATTCACCACAGTCCATGAGTCTGTAAACATCCTTGTCTTGGGCCACTTTTCTTTCCACACCAAATGGAAAACTGCATCACTTGCAGCTCTCACCACAGAGAGAACTTATTCTTATAGTTGTTTTTTAGGGTCACTTTTAGTTTTTACCCACATACTGAGCCAACTCCCATGTGAGCCAAGCTCAGTCACTTTCCTGCTCTGCCCACCAGTCATATTTGTCCTCATCACGCAGCCATAGGTATGTGCTGTGGGAGGGATTTGGATGTAATAGTGATGGATGACATGGCGTCTGGGCTACCTGATTACCCATCATACTTGTGCCCTCCATTTCTGCTCTTGCTCAATCCCAGGTGTGCAATTCCATCTTTTGATGGATTTCTTCTGCACCTACCCCACCTTATGGCTGGATGAGACTCTCAGAAATTCGTGATGGAAATATCTGGCTACAAAATCACTTGATATCTCATGGTTGGCTGACACATATCTCCTAATAACTGCTTTTGGAATATAGTATAATTCTCCAGTGAGGTGGCAGGATCTTGGACCAGAACTCTAGGGGTGTAATTGTGATTCTCCTATCAGAGTTTGCTATAAACTCTGCATTCTTTCCTACCACTGACATATGTAATAATATGTTATCTTTTGGGTCATATGGCCCAAGTAGGGAAGCCACTTTCTCCTACACCCCCTATGAAGCATTTTTCCTCACTAGTTTTCACTGAAAACAGGCATCCTTTGCTGTCACACACTAATGGGTAGAGGGAGTACTCTCAAGTGTGAAACATGCTGTCTTTAGAATCCAAAGTAGTGCTGCACTTTGTCTTTTAATTTGATTTGGATTGTTTCAACATGCCAAAGATCACTGGACTTCTAAAAACATCACTGCTGTGGTTGGCCCTTAAATCTTCTTGGGGTTTAAGTTACACTTTCTAGGCCACACGTGTTTTTTCAAGGCCTTGTAACGCACTTGCAATGTCTTGCTTGTAAGGCAAGTAACGCACTTGCAACGTCTTGCTACTCTAGTCCAGTTAATATGAGGTTATCAATAAAGTGGACCAATTTGCAAAATATTTGTGTACCTGAACCAATTCTGCAAATTAGTTACATGGTCCAGATTTCTTCTGACTAATTATGAATAGGAGAAATGAGGAAGTTAACATAGAGTTACATAAAAAAGTAAATGTACAGTGGGAAGTATTAATCTGCTAGGGCTGCTTTAACAAAATATTATAAACTGAGTGACTTACACAACAGACATTTATTTTCTCACAGTTCCAGAGGCTGGAGAGTCCAAGATCAAGATATTGGTTCCTGGTGAGGGCTTTCTTCCTGGCTTGCAGACAGCTGCCTTCTCACTGTGTCCTCACAGGGCAGAGAGAGAGACAGAGAGCTCTGGTCCCTCTTTCTCTTCTTTCACTCATGGGGGCTCCAACCCTCATGACCATATATAAACCTAATTACCTCTCAAAGGCCTCACCTCCAAAAACCATCATTTTTAGGGTTAGAGTTTCAAAATATGAATTTGGGGGAACATTAACATTCAGTTAATAACATGCGGGAGGGGTTTTTTGTTTGTTTGTTTGTTTGTTTTTGAGACAGAGTCTCACTCTGTTGCCCAGTCTGGAGTGCAGTGATGCAATCTCGGCTCACTGCAACCTCCACCTCCCGAGTTTAAGTGATTCTCCTGCCTCAGCCTCCCAAATAGCTGGGACTACAGGTGCCTGCCACCACGCCTGGCTAATTTTTGTGTTTTTAGTGGAGACGGGGTTTCACCATATTGGCCAGGCTGGTCTTGAACTTGGGACCTTGTGATCCACCCGCCTCAGCCTCCCAAGGTGCCGGGATTAAAGGCGCGAGCCACCATGCCCGGCCATGGGGGAGTTTTGGCACAGATTTCCTTCATTGACTAAAAAAAAAAGAGTCATAAAGAAAAAAAACCTCCTTTTTGCAGCCCCAGCCACCAATTCTCCACATCTTGTCCTCTCCATCTCCTTTTCTCACATATAGCCACAGTGTCTGAAGCCATGGCAGCCACTGTGGCTATGTAACAAGAAACACAAGGACAACAGGGCCAATGCACTGAAAATTGTGGAAAGATGATAATCTCTTGGGACCTTGATGATATCTTTAAATTGTAGAATCTTCCTATAGTTCTTGTTATGTTAGAAATATTTCTTTTATTTGAGCTGAAACCACTTGGATTAGTTAATTATAGCTGCTATAAAAAATGAACTCTAAAACAGCAATAACTTAATACATAAAAATCTCATCTCTCTCTTACAACAGCTAAAACAGGGAGTTTTCAGTTGGGTTATTCTCCTTCAGACAATGATTCTGATTCTCTTTTTTTTTTTTTTTTGAGATGGAGTCTCACTCTGTCGCCCAGGCTGGAGTGCAGTGGCGTGATCTTGGCTCACTGCAAGCTCCCCCTCCCGGGTTCATGCCATTCTCCTGCCTCAGCCTCCCAAGTAGCTGGGACTACAGGCACCCGCCACCATGCTAATTTTTTTGTATTTTTAGTACAGGAGGGGTTTCACCATGTTAGCCAGGATGGCCGCGATCTCCTGACCTCGGGATCCACCCGCCTCAACCTCCCAAAGTGCTGGGATTACAGGCGTGGGCAACCACGTCTGGCCTCAGACAATGATTCTTGAACCAAGTCTTCTTTCAGATTTTGGCTCCACCATCTCCAAAACTTGGTTTCCAGAGTTAACTTGGATATCACCTCAATTTCTAATTTTAGGAAATGAGAAAGGAATATAGATGATTATGCATGGGAAGTTTTTAATGGAGAAAGCCCAAAACTAGGTTGTATGGTTACTCTTAACTGTAAAAGAGAATTCAAAATTGTTTTTCCATGAAGAATCAGAAAGGGGAATGACTTTATTCCTTCTACCTAGAATAGTGCCTGACTGATAGCAAAAACTCAATGTATAAACATTTAATATATGAATAAATTAGTTTGCTTTGTTCTGCTTCCCAAGCAAGAATGTACTGGTTGGTAATTACTTATCCAAAATGCTTAGGACCAGAAGTGTTTCGGATTTCATATTTTTTCAGATTTTTTAATATTTGCATATACTGTACCTAATGAGATATCTTTGGAATAGAACCCAAGTCTGAAATTTATTTCTGTTTCATGTACACCTTAACACACAGCCTGAAGGTGATTTTATACAATATTTTATACAATATTTTAAATAATTTTGTATGTGAAACAAAGTTTGTGTTAAGTATTTACACATGGAATTTTCCATTTGTGGTATCATGTTGGTGCTTTAAACATTTCGGATTTTGGAGAATGTCAAATACATACCTTTTTTTTTTTTTTTGTAAGAGACAGGGTCTTGCTCTGTTACAGCCCAGGCTGGAGTACTGTGGCATGACCATAGCTCACTGCAGCCTCGACCTCCTGAGCTCAAGCAATCCTCCTGCCTAAGCCTCCTGAGTGGCTGGATCTACAGAAGCTGCCACCACACCTGGCTATAGACCTAAACATATGTCTTACAAATGTTTTATATGACCATAGAGTAAGATATTACTTACATCCACGAAAATTCTGAGTTCTAGAGAAACAACTCAAATGGTGCTGTTTATTATTGATTGATTCATAATTTCATTTATATATAGGCAGTAGCAATCTGTCTACAGCCTTCTTAGTGACAATATATGTGGTCTTCCTTGTTCCTTCACACTGAGTAAGGTCTCATCAGTGTTTTTTCTAAGAGGTAGTCTGTGTTTTTTCCTTTGCCAATAACTCAGTGAGAGACCACTACCCTCCAATATAACATCAAAAGTACCTGATCAACTAAGTCAAAAATTTACTTGATCTTCTCTTATGTTATGTAGGAACAAAATCTGTTTTGGCCGGGCGCGGTGGCTCATGCCTATAATCCTAGCACTTTGGGAGGCTGAGGCGGGTGGATCACGAGGTCAAGAGATTGAGACCATCCTGGCCAACATGGTGAAATCCCGTCTGTACTAAAAATACAAAAATTAGCTGGGCATGGAGGCACGCACCTGTAATCCCAGCTACTTGGGAGGCTGAGGCAGGAGAATTGCTTGAACCCAGGAGCCAGAGTTTGCAGTGAGCCAAGATGGTGCCACTGCACTGCAGCCTGGGTGACAGAGCAAGACTCCGTCTCAAAAAAAAAAAAAATCTGTTTTATAAAATTAATGTTTGCTTGAATTGATTGAATTTCCCCATGGTTACAAGCAAATAACCTAGTTTGCCAAAGATGACTTATAGAGTTTATATTTTACCGTTTGTCTTTAGCACATACTCACATCTAGGTCTACCTCTCTATTGATTATGCTTCCTTAAAATTTTTTTCTCTGAGATGACTATGTCATGATTTTACAAATCCACATGTATATTAGTCTGTTTTGCATTGCTATAAAGGAACACCTGAGACTGGTAACTTATGAAGGGAAGAGGCTTATTTGGCTCATGGTTCTGCAAACTGTGCAAGAAGCATGGTGCTAGCATCTGCTTCTGGTGAAGGCTTCAAGGAGCTTATAATCATAGGAAAGGCAAAAGGGGAGCAGATGTGTCACATGGTGAGAAAGAGAGAGAGGAGAAGCAGGACAGGCTTTTTTGAGCAATCAGATTTTATGGTAACTAACAGATCAAGAATTCATTCATTACCATGATGACAGCACCAAGCCATTCGTGAGGAGTCTGCCCCCATGACCCAGACATCTCCCACTTGGCCCCTATATCCAACACTGGGGATGACATTTCAACATGAAATTTGGAGGGGGACAAATACCAAACTATATCGATATGATTCTGCACATGAAATGGGTTAGCATAGTTAGAGATAATTAACTAGGCTCCAAGTCTATTACGTTAATATAAATCCTAGGCAAATAAATTATTTATATTTTCTAACAAAATATGTATTGAAGCTAAGCAGGCACATCTGATGAATCATTCACTCTTTTGTTTGTTGTTTCTTTTTAATTACACAAATTTTCAGTGATTATATTGAAAATCATGCAGGCAAAAGACTTCGAATAAACAAATGAAAGTTCTTAAAAGAAATGTTACATCCTAATGGCAACACAAACCTTCTAATTTTTATTTTTTAGTATAACTTAGAGGCTTTAAGTCACAGGTCAGATTAACTTCTGATGTAACCCAACTATGCAGACTTTGTTTCCTAGTACTAAAGACATGAACATACATGTAATTTCCATCACCTAGAACTGTTTTGGCATCATTGTGATGGCCTACTGTACTTTTGCAAATTACTTTATCATCCTTGCTGCTTTGATATTCTTCTTGTCAATGCCATGTTTCCGATAATGTCACTTTGAACAGTGATTGTGTGAATGCTTAGAATTACTAATAATTTCCACAGACAGTATCTTGTAGTGAGGTAGTAACGGAATATTTTTCCATTCTCTGTCAGTGTCTTACCGGACTGATTTTTTACAAGATGGCTTTCTTGGCATCCAACGCAAGGACTCTCATCCCAAGAGAAAACTTTATGCACAAATTAGAAATGAGGGAATAAAGTTTCTTAAACTACAACTGCATCAGAAGATGTGTTCTCTCTGTCTCTGATTTTTTGTTTGTTTGTTTGTTTTTTGTTTTTTGAGACAGGGGTCATGCTTTGTCATCCAAACTGAAGTGCAGTGGTGTGAACATGGCTGATTTGCAGCCTCAATTTCCCAGGCTCAAGCGATCCTCCTACCTCAGCCCCCCGAGTAGCTGGGACTACAGCACACGCCACCACACACAGCTAATTTTACATTTTTTTCTTGAGACAAGAGTCTTGCCATGTTGCCCAGAGCTGATCTAGTCCTGAGCTCAAGCAATCCTTCCACCCCAGCTTCCCAAAGTTCTGGAATTACAGGCCTGAGCCACTGCACCCAGCCTGATGTGTTCTCTCTTAAAACGTTCTTAAACCCGGCCAGGAGCGGTGGCTCATGCCTGTGATCCCAGCACTTTGGGAGGCGAGGCGGGCGGATCGTGAAGTCAGGAGATCGAGAACATCCTGGCTAACACGGTGAAACCCCGTCTCTACTAAAAATACAAAAAATTAGCCGGGCGTGGTGGCGGGTGCCTGTAGTCCCAGCTACTCGGGAGGTTGAGGCAGGAGAATGGCATGAACCCGGGAGGCGGAGCTTGCAGTGAGCCGAGATCGCACCACTGCACTCCAGCCTGGGCGACAGAGTGAGACTCTGTCTCAAAAAAAAAAAAAAAAAGAAAAGAAAAGAAAAGCTCTTAAACCAATGATTTTTTCTATAATCACTAATTAATGATGATCATCATAACTTCAACCACAGTATTTTTAAAAGAGATATTTAAAATACTTTTCCCCTGATAATTTTTATATTCCTTAATTTGTGTATTATAACATGAAGGGAATAAGGATCACTGATTTGACAGTCTATTGTTTGGTCTAATTAAGTATATACAAAACTGAATTTCCTTAAAATACTGAAACTCAAGGATTAAAAATAAATTGTTTAGTAAGAGAAAGGAGAAACAAAAAAACCGATGGGAAAGACAATAAAGAAGGAACAATAAAAAGTTTGTGGGATTGGTTATAGCTTTTTTTTTTTTGGTGCTAGCCATAAGATTTATCATATGTCAGATAACTAGAAAATTAAAGCCTATATTTTAAAATCCAGGAGCCAAAATTTTGACAGATACTTTTTAAACAGTGACTCAGATTAGCTAGCTAGATAGGTAGGTAGGTAGATAAATGGAACATAGATAGATAGATAGATAGATAGATAGATAGATAGATAGAGATAGGTATAATGAAATCTTTTTCAATTTACATCACGAGTATCTTATGCATTACCCTCTTATTATAAATGCAAAATGTACTTTAAAATGCTAATTTTGAGAAAGATAATGACTAAGGAAATTTTATAGTACTTGTGATTTGTTCCGTTAGTGTATTACTATTACAATTTCAAAAGACTTATAGAACATTTTTAGTCAGTCTTTTTAAGAAAAGCTGAATGTGCAAAATTTTAAAGAAGACATTCTCTTTTATAAAAGAATATATTAATATAATCTCATCTTTGTTTGAAGGGAAAAGAAATCAAATAACCTTTGGTTTTTTTCCAAATTCATGAATTTATACATATTTGATCAGCGTAAGTTTTTGAGATTACTTCACATAAAATTAATATTTTCAGAATTATTGCTGTTAATTTGATCACCCAGAATACCAGTGATTTACTCACCCTTTTCGTGGTACTGGTTTTCTCTTTCTCCAGCCTACTTTTCAGGGTGATATATGGACCCTCCGTGGATATTTACCCCGGGGAAAGAATCTACCTATTCCTAATATGTATGTATCTCAACTTACATAGATGAAATATGCAGGGAAAGGAGATTGCGGATTTGTAAATCTGGAGTAGAATTTAAAAAATCACTGTACAGATAGACCAAAGTTTGCAAAATCAGATGCCAGCAGAGGTTTGGTAGGTAATATACAAGAATTGAACAGCCAGATATAAACCAATATATTGGGGTGAATTTGAAAGCCTACGCCCCATGCAAAAAGACAGCACATTATTTACAAAGCTCAAGCAAATTATTTCCTCGCTGAAATGTAAAATCTATCTTTCCAACATAGGAGATGTCAGAAATCCAATTCTTTGTGTCAAGCAAGTCTCAGTTAAATGTAGGTAAGCAATTTGAATTACTACTAGTAATTGGCCTACTAGTAGGCCAATTTAAAACCTATATATGGATCTAGTGCAGGAATTACAGATTTTCTGTAACCAAAGTCTGAAAAAAAAATTAAATTGAATTTTGGCGTCATCCAACATAGCCATTTTTTCTACCATTACTTATTATTTCATTCCTGTTAGCTTTAATCATTTACCTGCTTGCAGGCCCTGAATGCCCTTGAGATTGTAACTAATGTCGGTCCAAAATTCTCACTGACAATGTTATTGTGGCATGATCAGTGAAAGAGAAGTTGGGTTCATGATTGAGAAATAGGGATGAGAGATATAGGAGACTGGTTGAATGGAGGTATGGTAGAACTATGACAATGCCCCTGCTGTATCAGATGTGGCCCCTGCTGTATCAGATGCGTCACCTCCTCATCCATTTGAGCAGCCATAGCTATGTAGAAAAATCCTTAATTTATGTCATTAAAGGTGTTTGATGTTAACATAGTAACTGATCATTTATAAAGTAAATAATAGGGATTTGGCGCATGTGTGCCTGGCTTTGTCAGAAGTAAACAAGAAGAATATTCATAACCTTACTCAAGTCATCTGGGGAAGGATTGCTCCTTGTAGTAAGACTTTTCTGGAAAACAAAGAGGTTTGGGGATTTCTTAACCCTATTGCTTTCTAGAATCTCAGGGTTCAGTTAAAACTCAACATTGTCGGCCAGGCATGGTGGCTCACGCCTGTAATCCCAGCACTTTGGGAGGCTGAGGTGGGCAGATCACGATGTCAGGAGATCCAGACCATCCTGGCCAACGTGGTGAAACCCCATCTCTACTAAAATACAAAAAAATTAGCTGGGCGTGGTGGTGGGCGCCTGTAGTCCCAGCTACTCGGGAGGCTGAGGCAGGAGAATCGCTTGAACCCGGGAGGCAGAGGTTGCAAGTGAGCTGAGATTGCTCTACTGCACTCCAGCCTGGCAGCAGAGTGAGACTCTGTCTCAAAAAAAAAGAAAAAAAAATTCAACGTTGTCAATAAAAATCTGATGGTGAGGTACAAAGAAAAAGCTAGAGAGAATTTCAGTTTAAAGAATTGTAAGTTCTATTAAGGAGATATTTTTTTAACACATCTCAAGGAAATATTATCCATTCCTGGAATACAGTGGCTCTCAACTGGAGGTGATTCCTTCACGCTGAATCCTTGGGGACACCTGGCAGCATCTTTGCTTGTCACAAATGAATGTGGGAATGTGACTGGTATCAACTGGATAGAGGCCAGAATTTACACTAAGCATCCTACAATTAAGAGAGCCCCCTGCAAGAAAGAATCATTCACCCTAAACTTTCAACAATGCTGAGCTTGAGAGACTTTGCTGTAGGGACAAAAACACAAGTTTGAGAATTTGATAATTCTCTGCCATCTTCAAGCTACATGGACTCCCATAAGTAACTTAGCAAGTATGAGCCTCAGTTTTCTAATATGGTAGTTGGGCAAAATAAAATACATCATGGAACTTGTGAGTATTAGTGAAGTAAACTCTGTGTAAACACCTACCACAGTGCCTGGCAAATAAGTCAGGAAGAAAATATAATTACCTCTCAATTTCCCACCCTCCTTTCCATTTACTTCTCACTTCAGTTTCTCCAGACTAACTTTTTGGTAATCAACCATTTCATAGGGATGACAAGGAGAGTCTAAAAATTCTGGGTTTGGAAGTAAGAAAAAATCGGAGCTTTTGTACCACCAGGATCAGTTTTATGACCTTAGGCAAACCAACTTACTCTCCGTGTTTTAGTTTTCTTACCTGTCAAAAGGACAAAAAGACATTTTCCCTTACCTGTCTTGGAGATGAAAATAAATGAGTTACTAGGAAAAGGAGCAATTTTCCCAGGAGAAGTGATCTATAAATGACTTTTGCTTTAGCAGCATATGAAAGCACTTTCAGAAGTATGGACATTATCTAAATTAAAGGATTTAAGTTATTTTACTGTAAGTTACATTATTTAAATATAATGTATTTAAATAGTTTTTTGATAAGTGTGCTATTTATTTTTTAAGTTATATTTTAAATTAGAGAACTATCTATAGCATTAAAATATATATAGATGAGTCTCAGATTAAGACTATAAAATTTCTCACATACCAATACACATTTCATCTCTGAATAGTCTTTCTTTTCATATTTTCTCAGTTTTGTTTCTTCAGGTAGTTTTCTTTATACAGTTCAAATAAATATTTTGTTTTTTTTCCCTGATTTACTGCTTTAGATAGTATCATTTTATTTTACTTTTCAAAAGTTTAATCACATAGTGACTTACCCAACCATATGTTCTCTTTCCTTTCCTGGAGGTTGTTTATATTGGTATTTTAAATTTGTAAAGTTTACAGATTTCACATTTAATATGTAGCTAAAGTTGTGCTCTAGCTTTACTATAGGTTGATTTTGAAAATATAAGAACAATAAAAATGACATTTATGATTTTAAAATTATGCGAATATGCAAACCAAATACTGAAATTGAAACTGTGGAGAAGGAAATGTAATCCTATGGCACTAAAGTTCTAATGCTCAAAAGATAATGTCCCAAGCATACACAAGTAGTAGCTTTTCCTTTCTTATGTGCTTATGTTTCCTCCATACATCTTCGGTGACCACTAACTCATGTTCATAATCATCCTCTCACTTTCTTTCTTGAATGTGTTTTTGCTTTTTTTAAAATTAGGTTGTATAGCTTTTTAATGCTCATTGGTTTCCCAGTAAGCAGACTCTGAAACAAAGATTTGTGTTCAGGAAATTGATAGGACATTGATTAGATTTTGTTCCTAAGGATCAACCTGGTGGGGGATAAGGGGAGACAAAGTGAGATTAAACAGGGGAGCAAGATTGAGTAAAAGAAAAAGCTGGCCTGTGGAACACTCATAACAAAGGCCTCAACTGATTTCACAGGGAATCTCTTGGGTGGAGATGCCCCTTTGTCGTCGTTCCAGCTGCCACAAGGGAGTAGGCATGGGGTGTAGGTTCCACCCAGGAGGCGGTGTGATCTTGGGCAAGGTGACTCTCATCAACCAGGACAACATTGGGATGGTGGGTGGGGAGGAACTCAACGGCAAACTTTCAGCCACCAATACTCCCAGCAGCTGGGGGAAGGCAAGCTTCAGGCCTGAAATATATGAAAGAGCAGGGAAAAATTCAGACCACATGCAATAGGATCCATCCAGAGCAATCCTCAAGAGGTAGATTTCTCACAAGATCCTTGAACATTTGGAAAACTGGGTTTAGTTTTTTCATTATGCTTCACTGGTAAGCTAATGAAAAGTAGAAATAATTTTCCTCAAGGTGTTTCTTCATTGTCTTTTTAGTACTCAGTGCCTGATGGGAAGTCAACTGGCCAATCAGATTCCTGCTGTGTGGTGTACATGTTTTACTTTTTCTCTCTATGGAAGATTGAGGAAAGTTTCCCTATCCTGGAAGTTCTGAAACTTCACAGGATTTGGAGCTTTTTAAAATTCTAATCAGCCTTTGTATGTTTTTAATAAGATGTGCCTTCCCTTCTCTGAAGACAATCTTTTTCTAATTTATTTCCTTGTTTCTTTCATTCACTATCACAGTTCTTTTCACCTGGATCTCTTGTTAGATAAAATCCAGAATATTGTATATTTTTTCCATTAAAATAATCTTTTCTTTTATTATTCTTCCCTTTGTCTTTTGTTCTTTTTGTTTCCTGGGACATTTTCTCAAGTTTTATCATCCAGATCATCAGCTAGATCCTTAGGTATATTCATTTTCCTTTCTGTTCCATAAAGTAACATTAAAAATTTTTATTTTACATTATGTTTCTTTTACTTCTTTTTATATGGTTTCTTTATAAACATTTATTATTATTTTAATGGACAAAATTTGTATACATTTATCATGTACAACAAGTTGCTTTGAAATTCTGTATGTATACATTGTGGAATGGCTAACTCCTGCTAATTAACATATGCGTTACCTCTCATACTTACCATTTTTTCTGATAAGAATATTTAAAATGCATCCTCTCAGCAGTTTTCAAAAATATAATACATTGTTATTAATATGATACATTTTTATTAATACATACTGCATGATCTCACTTATATGTGAAATCAAGAAAAAAGTTGAACTCATGAAAGTTAAAGAGTAAAATGGTGGTTACCAGGGGCTGAGGGTGGTGGGGAAGTGTTGGCCAAAGGATACAAAATTTCAGTTAGGGGAAATATGTTCAGGAGATCTACTGTACAAGTTGGCAAGTATAGTCAATAATTCTCTTTTATTTTGGCAGCATTCTCTTCTTTTATGAATACAAGTGCTTGCTTTTCTCCTAAGTCTGTGCTGTAGATAATTTCTACCTCTGCTTTAGTCAGCCATATGCTTCCCCATTCTGGTATTTTCGTTCACATTTGGTTCATATGTTTGGTGGTCTATCAGTCATTATTTCATGAATAAAAACACAACTAGTTTAATTGATATAAATTGTTTGCATAGGTTTACTCTGCAGATACATAGGTCTGGTTCCCAAAGTGACTAAGTTATATGTGTATGCGTGTGATATATTTGTGTGTGTTGTGTCAGTCTGGACTAAATTTTATATAATTATAACATGTAATATTATATATCAACATATATAAAATGTATAACACATACAAATATATGCTATGTTTTAGTGTTTGTTTTGTATGTTTTACTTGTTATATATACCATATGTTATGTTTCATATGTTGTATATATGCTATATATATATATATATAATGTGAGTATATTTAAATGTGTCTATATGTGCTTTTTAAAGTCTAAATGTTCTAAATGGTTCTTTTGCCCCCAAATGTGTGTTCTGTTAGCCTTAAATTCTCATTACTTTAAATATTTTCATGAAGTATATCTTAGACACGTTTTTTGCTCTTTTTTGCCCATAAGAATCCTCCTCCCCAATCCCACTCCTTGGCCCAAGGAAAACACTTCTAATCTGATTAGTGTGAAGTCAAACAATAGTGAATTCATACTCACTAGCATGCAGATTAAGTATGCATGAAATCATACCTGTCCATTTTCTCTATCTCCTTGGTACTTACATAAAGGTGGAAGAGGACTAGGTTTCTAGTATTCGCCATATTATGCTTCATCTCCTCTCCACTTCTTTCATCTATGTGAACAGTCCAAGAATAATAAACCTTTGAGATACGTATTTTGGGGCAACATATAATGTTCTACATAGGCTGCTCAAAACTGGAGTTTACTAGTGCGGTGTATTAAGATATCAAGCACTTGTGCAACACTTAATATTATGTTTTGGTTCTTATTTAGCTGTTATTCTTTTTGTGTATTGCCCTATTGAAAACTGTTATAATTGATCATACACATTGAGTCATTCTTGTCATATCCAAACTGAAACAGAGTCTAGAAGCTGGGGGGAAAAGTACTCAGCTTATAAAACATTGTTCCAAGAATGTAATTCTCTGCAAGTCTGACTACTGAAATTGCTTGTTGTAACCCGAAACCAGTTTTATCTATAGCTTCTGAGAAGACTTGCTGCAATGCTAGGACTAATTCTGCCCACCACCATTGCTCACCAGTACGAACTTGCCAGCTCCCCAAACACTTACTAGTGTCAGCATACTTTTTCAAAGAGCGGTATATAACATGTCTCCTTTTTTATAAAACCTCTAGCCTTCTCTTTGTTCTTTGGACCTCCAGAATACCTCCAGTCCATTTGCATGCCTCAAACTGCAATTGTTTCTTCACAAATAAAACATTAAATTTGGAGATTTGTCTTTACATTTTTATTCTGACTTTGAAAAGACACAGAAAAAGAGAAAGTATAAGAGCATGCATTTGATTTAATAAAAGTCTCACTCCTAATTCCTAATTCCTAGTCATGCCCATTCAAACATTCTACTATGTCTGCATGAATCCATTTAAAACTGTAAATATTAATGAAGAAAAAAATGTCATTTATCAATTAGCACCCACCAATATTTATTCTCAAGGAGTTATATTCACGATCTAGATTCTTTTCATGTGCCACCAAATGCCCCACTTCTACTGCTCCTCATTCTGCTTAGGATCCTGCATTCGAGTTCTAACTCCACTTACCTTTGTCTCTCCAGGAGAAAATAAACACACATTCTAATGCAAGTGAGTATTTTTTTGGTACTGATAACATTTAAAAACGTCCAATTCAAAATATAAAATTTCTTTCACACAATTTTATGTAACACTAGTAAGAAATACTAGAATTAGTAACAAATTACTTTTCGCATGCCTCTATTCTGACTGTGACTTACCAATGTGTTTCTACTTTGAGATTTAGAAGTGTAGCATTAACACAATGGAATTAATTCCCTAGTTTAACTAGAAAACTGCCAACAAGGGAAGTGGGACATAAATGGTTTGATAAGAATACAGAAAATCCAAAGCATTACACTGCCTGCAAAATTAACAAGTACCTGTACCTGTTCACAAAGTGAACAGGTGAGCAGTCATAGGGCACTATGCTGGTTCATTGCCTAAGACGGTACAGGTAGGCTTGTCTATGTGTATGATGATATGTGTGTGCACATAGGAGACCTACGGGAAGGTTTGCAGGAGATATTATAGAAAACGGTTGTTTCTTCATCATTTTGCCAAGAGCTCTTGTCCTCCAACCTAACTGTGTCCATACATAGTGGAGCATTATTTGAGTAAACGACTGAGCTCTGGGAAATGGGTAAATGACCCCAAGGCAAAAAGGTGTAAATAGGCTTGCCTGGGCTTCAGTGTGTGCTACTCTGCTGCTGTGACGATCATTGCTAGCATAACAATAAGATCCATGGTTACCTTTATGGTTGTGTTGAGTTGCTGGGGAAAAATTAGAAGAGAATTTGGATCATCTATTCTCAGGAGACCCATTTGAATCATCAAAGCTTAATGTCACTTGTCTCTATCTCTTTCAACCACGCATTCCACATACCAATTTGCTTAAATGGTGGATGCACATGCCAAATCTAATTATCCCTTATCTCACAAAGTCATTAATCATTCCCATGCATTATTCATTGACTACCAATAGCTACTCCAATCTTTAGTACATGCAACTTCAGTACACATTACAATACCATGTTTATAAGTGGCATTTATCTCTGAAATGTACTGCATGGCATTTCTAAGTTAGATGAAATATTCCTGGCATAAAAACTGGTGGTGTGTTTTATGGTGTTCTTCTCATAATCCATAAAATTAATAATATAACAAGAAAATGCTACAGATAATTGTGAAGCTGCAGATAATTATTCATGGTGATGTTAATTAGCACAATGTTGTGAAAATGGTGCACAACCTACACAGTATCCAGGGATTGCAAAGTACTTTGAAAAGAGATTGTATATTATCCAAAAAAATCAGAAGGAAAGTGGTGTAAGGGATAGATTAGCCTAGTTAAAAGACAAAAACAATGTGAAATTTGGGGTAACTGGAGCATTCTCTAGCCATTTAATATTCTCAACTGCTGCATTCTACAGAATTCATATTGTCCCACATATACTTTAACCTTTTGATTTCCTCTAAAATATTTGAGGGGTACTTAAATAGACACAATGATTAAGTTCAAATCTCATTTTTTTTCCCAAAGACACTTAGAGAGTTTATGAGACAACAGAGATTTGAAAACTGATCTCCTGATGCCAACCCAGAGCTATTTCATTAATGGATTTATTGGATGAAACCAAGTTTTTTTCAGTGCCTTCTACATAACAAGTTACTATACACAGTGCCATTACATACCATTTTCAGAAGTCTATTGAAAATGCTAATTATTTATCTATCTTTATATCTATAGTTTCATCTATAACCTCTATCATTTATCATCTTTATTTACAGATGAGAAAATTGAGAGTCATCAAGGTTATGTAGTTTTCCCAAGCTTCCTAGTTAATAAATAGGTCTGCCATGATCCTAATCTTAATTTATCAGATTCAAACTGTGATGTGCATATTTCCAAGACTCTACATTTTGTTAGTTTCCTGTCATGCTGGGCAAGTAGGAAGGACTTAATCTTTCTTTATAATAAAAATGTTGTTTCAAAGATTCCATAGAGAAAACCTCGTCCAAGTCACTTATTTTAAAGATAAGAAAACTGAGACTCAGAGAAGGTACTTCTTTACGCATATATAATTATTGTAAACTTTAGGTAAAGCACGCATTTCCTAACTATTGATCGTATTGGTATATTTTCTATAACATTATGCTTTCCTCTTGAACTGCTCACAATTGGAATGTCATACAATCTTTTCCTCTTTTATTTTCTCTCTTTCTGGTTAAAATCAATACATAATGTAACATTGAGCTCAAAACCTTCATCTTCCATAAATTTTTATCAGATTCCTTATGCACAAAGAATTTATCTTTTCTTGGAACTAATAGAACATACATATGATTCAATTAATCTTTTCCATTTGCTGTATCTTTTTATTTATTCTGCCTCATAATCACTCATAGTTTCTTAAACATGTTCCTATCTTGTCCCATGAGCTAGATGACAAAGTTCTGTGAGAAAAACTCGTACGCTTCCTGTTTCTACACTCTTCGTGTTGTATTGCCTTGCCATGGTAAACACTCAATCAGTATTTGGTGATTGCTTGCTTAATGTTTGACCAGGACAAAGAGTAGATTATTTTGCCTATTTTATTTACAAGGTACAGCAAGTTAAATGATATGTGGTTTTATCATTAAAAAGTGAAAAGGGAATTAAGGAGATTGAAAATTCACTGCAATGTTCTGCCTGCTACCATGAAGGTGGAAAGCCAAAAGAGCAATTTTACCAGCCAGCTTTTCCTGTGGTGTGTTTCTACACCAATGAGCTCAGTATTCTAACATAAACTGTGTAAAAATAACTGCTAGTATTTATATTTCAAAATGTATCTATTTAGTTGAGTGTGATGGTGCTCACCTATAGCCCCAGCCACTTGAGAGGATGACGTGGGAGGAGCACTTGAGTCCAGGATTTCAAGTCTGCAATGAGCTCAGACAGCACCACTGCACCTCCGCCTGGGTGACAGTGTGAGAGCCTGTCTCTAAAAAGAAAAATCAAAGTGTCTGTATTTCTCATATTTCATCACACTTTTGGAGTACTGACTTGTACATAGATTTCTGAAAATGCTTTGTAAGCTGAACATAAGACAAAAAGAAGATGATGAGAACCAGCCTTATCTTCTTGAAAATAATTACGAAGCTGTAAAAAGAAACAGATACAACTAGACAAGGAAGCTTAAGGGTGGGGGGAGGTGGGAAATACTTGGATGCCCTCTCTTCCTTCTGGTCCTCTTCTATGTGTATTGATTGCCTCAGACACCTTCAGAGTGATCATGTTGTGGAGAGCATGGTTGAACACCTAAGAGGGAGAAAATATCAGAATATTAAGTAAAACTAGGTTTTCAAATGCAATAACCACTCACTGTAGCTTTTCAGGGATGATATTTGCCTGGCAATAACTTTTGATTTAAGAAAAATCTTTTTCACCAAAACCTATCCCTTCTCTGAGATGGGTTCCAATCTAGATAAATGGCACCGCTATTCACCTGCTTACTCAAGACCCAAACCTAGATATTACTGTTGATCCCTTTCTCTCCCTTACCTACTATAGCCAATCAATCACCAATTTCTGCTGAGTCTGCTCCCAAATATCTCTTGCATCTTTCCATTTCTCTCCAATCTGTTACTATCACTGTAGTCTGAACTAATATTATCTTTTACCTAGACCATTTATTTACTCCAAACTAATTTCTGTCACTATCCACCATCAAATAAGTGTGGAAGTTAACAGTGCCAGCTTTCAAGTCAGACTGCTCACTGGTTAGCTAAGCAATATTAGGCAATTTTTAAAGCTTTTTGTAAGATGAAGATAATAATATTTACCTTGTTACCAGCAGCAAATTTGTATGGGTCTGCAGCACTCAATACTTGCCTAACTGGAGGAAAAAAATTTGGCTGAGGGCCAGAATTAGGTTGAAGGCAGAGGGAGAGATAAAGGCAAGTTTGGTTTTTTGTTTTGTTTTTTGTTTCTTGTTTTGGAGACGGAGGCTCACTCTGTCACTCAGGATGGAGTGCAGTCGTACAATCTCTCAGCTCACTACAATCTCTGTCTCCTGGGTTCAAGCAATTCTCCTGCCTCAGCCTCCCAAGTAGCTGGGGCTACCATCACATGCCACCACACACAGCTAATTGTGTGTGTGTGTGTGTATGTGTGTGTGTGCGTGTGTGTGTGTTTAGTAGAGATGGGGTTTTACCATGTTGGCCAGGCTGATCACAAACTCCTGACCTTAAGTGATCCACCCGCCTCGGCCTCTCAAAATGCTAGAGTTACAGGTGTGAGCCACTGCATCCAGCCTAAAGCAAGTTTAAGAGCAGGAGTGAAAGTTTATGAAAAAGTTTTACAGCAGGAATGAAAGCAAGTCAAGTACACTTAGAAGAGGGTCAAGCAGGCAACTTGAGAGATCCAAGTTCCCCATGTGGCCCTTGACTTGAGGTTTCATACATTGGCATGCATCTAGGGTTTGCATTTCTTCTCCCTTGATTCTTCCCTTGGAGCAGGCTGTCCACATGCGCAGGGGCCTGCTAGTACGTTGGAGGTGCTGCATGGTCAGTGTGTTTACTGAAGTCGTGCAGGTGCTCATTTGAAGCATTTTTCCTTTACCAGTAGAGTGTTCCAGAGGAAGGTCATATACCACTGCATCATTTTGTCTTTTACTGTGCATGCCTGAACCCACTTGCTCAAGTCCTGAGATCTTATCAGGAAGCTGCTAATCACCAGCTTCAGGTGTTTTCTGTCTATTGCGAGACTGGTGTTGGCTGTGGCCAATTATTGTTTTAGCAAGACAGATGAACAACCACTTGATCATCACCTGATTGTTGCCTGACATTCCTGATGGGGGGGCCCTCTCCTGTCCTGCTCAAGTATGCCTACCTAGGTACTCTCACATTTCTGCCCTCAAGAGTACAAGACTCAATTATTTGGTATAATGGATGCAAGTCAGTCTTTTGTGGTAGTATGTTCTGTGAGTCTTGGTCTCTTGCTAGCTGTCAGGGAAAAGTGGCTCCATGGGTTGGTGAAAGTGGTATCCAGCTAGGTCCAAGGGACACAGGGGCAGGAATTCAACTCTGTTGTGTTTCTCTGATGGGCATTCTAGGGTCCTCTAAAAGGATGCCTCTTGAATATTGAGAGGACAGTATCCCTCATTGAGGATTATTTGGAGTTTGATGGCCTGAAGGCAAGAGGAGACAAATTGGGTTACTGTGCTTAGAAGACATGTACCAAAAAGGAGCAAAAGTAGGAGACTAACAAGTGGGCCTAAAAGGGGAAAATCCCAGGAGAACCATTTCCAGGTTTCTTCCCAATTTAGCCAGTTCTGAGTGTCTTGTTCTCATAAACTGGAAGTTCAATTTAAAAGTTGTCTGATGTGGTCTTGTACTTTTCCCAATTGATTTACCCCAAAGCAACATTTTTCATCTGAGTCTAAACAGATTTCTCCCTGTGCTGCCAGTAACATATCTAGCTCTTGACAGTTTTGGAGGACTATGGCTGCTAAAGAGTCAATTTGTTCTTGCATAGTTGTTAAAGTTTTATCCATGTCATCAATGTTGCTGGATATTTCCTTTGAGAGTTGGCTACAGGCCAAGGAGGCTTTTGTGATTCCAGCAATTCCAGTACCCATACCAGCTATAATGCCAAGTCCTATGAGAAGGGGTGTTAATTGGATAGACCTCCTCATCCTGGGAAGGATGGAATGCCTGTGGATTGGTGCTGGAAGAGAGAGACTCTTGGGGGTTTGAAGATGTCAGGGATACATAGCTGATGGTACAAGTTCCAGTCTAGTTAGTCAGAAGACATTGGGGAACTGATTGGACACAAATATAGAAGGTTCCTTGGACTTAAAGACAAGGAGCCTTCTGTATTTGTGGAGAGGGTAGAGATGTCAAAACAAAATAAAGTCTGACACTTTCTAGCATAGCTAGGGGGCATGGCTAACTCTGTATGTTCCCATGCCTTGCCCAGAATTTAATGGATTTAAAGCAGGCAAGTAGTATAGTTACTAAGAGTCACAGTAGCAGTTTATACTACTAAAGGATTTAGTAGACCTAATAACCTTTACAATTTTACATTTTTTTTATAAATTCCCTTTCGCAATTTGTTTATGACTTACATAGGTCATCTACAACATACTTGGATGATTTGACTTGTCCTAAACATCCCTCTTTGTAAACAACTAGTCATTTTACTTTAGGACAAGAATGTACCATACAAGATCACTTCTCATATAAAATCTATTTTCTTTATAACCTTCCTTACCAAAAAATCTCTTTACGTTTATAACCTTTGAATTAGACTAAAGTAATTTTCCTTCTGTTAAGAAGTTATGTTGCTGTGCAAGTACTATGAAGAGGGAGAAGATAAGGAGATTATCTGCATACTGTTGAAGTTATTCTCCCTCAAGGGATTGCTCAGTTAGATTTCTTACTAGGGCTTCTCTGAGTAAACATGGACTATTTCTAAACCCTTGAAGTAGGACTATCCAGGTTCAAGTTAAAGATTTAGGTAACTTCCCCAGGAGAAATAGGGCTATTAGAGGGAAAGATTAATTCAGATTTTGGGTAAATATTAAGCAGGCACCCATCCCAAAGGGGTGTGGGGCTTTTAGACATTACCTGGTACTTATGTAAGAATAGTAATTGGACCCTAAGTAATATAAAGGTGTGTGAATCTTTTCTTTTCAAGGGAGGTGGTGCCATTTGCCCCCATTACCCAACAGGATTTGGAGGAGAGTTGCTTAGAGAAGGAGATTAGCACAGACTAGGCAGCTCTTGAACCCAAAAGAGAAATTTATAACTACTTCCTGCCTCCAGAGTTGCCCTTGGCTTTGTCCTGTTGATGGCCATCAATGTCTGATCTAGGAGCTAGCTGGAGCTGGAACCCCTTCAGTTTAAGGCATTTATTGGATTGGAGCCTGGCCCAGGGGCATTTTTGGCTCTTGGGACATCCTTTTTCCAGTGGCTGAGCTTGTGGCAGAGGGGACAGGCTATGTGGGGATTTCTCCCATTTGGCCCATTTGGGCAATTCTTTTTCCAGTGGTCTGGTCTTCTGCACCAATGGTAGTTATCTAGAGGAGTGTCCTTAGGGCAACCTGGAGGGGGCTGGTGGGCTTACAGAGCAGCCAGTACTTAAGACTGCCTCCTGTTTGTGCATTTCTCCTTCTCCTTAGCCCTGTCGTCCTTATTCTGCTCTAGGGTTTGAAAGACTGAGGAGGCTAATTTGAGGATTTCTTGTATAGGGGCACTGGGTCCTGAGGCTGACTTTTGTAATTTTCTCCCAGATCATTTTTAGGCTAAACAGTATTACAAAGGAAAACTAGATTTTTGATTTAAGATTTGGGGGGATCAAAATTTTCCCAGGTTTGTGTATGCATGGAAGGGGCATGTCCTGTGGTATGCAGACACAATTAACTATATGCAAAGAAAGAACAAAGGGAGAAGAAAATGAAGACATCCTTTCTAGTTTTCCTAACGTATTTTCCTGCACTTATGGCAGACTGGAGTGAACAGGGTGTCCCCCATTCATCCTAGGGGTTCCAGAATGAACCAGTGCTTACTGGGTACCCATAACCTTGGTCCCATCTTGTTTTATGGAGGTACAATTACCCATTTGTGAAGATACAACACATGAGAGAAGAGAAGAGGAGGGCACCCTCCCACCCCTGTTTTTCCCTGAATCTTTTGCCTGTGGCAGATCAGAGTGAACAGGGTTTCCCCCATTCATCCAAGGGGCTCTGGAACGAACTAGTGCTTGCTGGGTACCCCTAACCTTGGTCCCATCCAATTTCTGGGACCAGCCTTCATCTCTGTCCTACAGGTACTTTGGTCTTTTATGCCTGTGGTCTTGGGCCAGCCTATATCTTTGTGGCCAAGACCTTACAGTGACTCTTGTTCAGAGCATTCTAGAAGTTACAAGGAGCTGGCAGAGCCAGAGGTCCAATTAGTGTGTGTCCTGGCAATGAGCCGAGACACATCTATGAGAAAGCCCATTTCTTTGTTGCCACACAATGCAGCAAAAGCTGTGGACATATAAACAACAAACTGGGAATGTGGTCCTGAAGGAGCACAAGACCATTTCAGAATACAGACAGACAAAACAGGAGAATAGGCAGTGCAGGTTTTCTGGAAACAAGCAGAGGAAACCTTGAACATTACACGGCCTTAGGCTTTAGCCCTACCACTCTCAGGAGCCTCCTGTCCAAGAGGGCCATTAGTGCCTCAGGTCTACTCTGTGCAGACTCTAAAGTCCTTCCCAGCCCCATGAGCCACTCACCAGGGGGAGCTGAGAGATCAGCTGAGAACAGAGCCACTGTGACCAAGAGGAATCATTCTGGGCATTGGTTAGTAAGCAGGAGAGTGAAAGGGGGAGAAAGAATCCATGTACAGGGGTTGTACACCCTCAGCCAAAGAAAGCAAGGCGTAGAGGTGTCTTACCACTAGGGAATGTGCCTGAGTCACAGCACCAATGTATATTACCAGGAGCAAATCCATATGGATCTGCATCAAATCAATCCTTGCCTCCTTGGAGGAAAGAATTTAGCCAAGGGGCAGAAGTAGGTTGAAGGCAGAGGGAGAGACCAAGACAAGTTGTAGTGGGAGCAAAAGTTTATTAAAAAGTTTTATAGCAGGAATGAAAGGAAGTCAAGTACACTTGGAAGAGGGCCAAGTAGGTGACTTGAGAGATCCAAGTTCCCTGTCTGTCCCTTGATTTGAGGTTTTAAATACTGGCATGGTTCTGGGATTTGTGTTTCTTCTCCCTTTATTCTTCCCTTGGGGTGGCCTGTTCACATGCTCAGTGGCCTGCTAGCGCTTGGGAGGGGTCACATTTGCAGTGCATTTACTGAAGTAGTGCAAATGCTCATTTGAGGCATTTTTCCCTTATCAATCAACTGTTCCTAAAGGAAGGTCATTTACTGGTTAAACTCCACCATTTTTCCTCTTGGTGCACATATTTAAGCCCGGTCATCCAATTCCTGAGAGCTTATCAGGAAGCGGCTGATGACAGATTCAGCCTTTTCTGTCTGCTAGGAGACCATCTTTTCCTGATGTCAGCTGAGACCAATTACTATTTTAGAGAGACAGTTTAACAACCACCTGACCATCACCTGATGGTTGCCTAATATTCCTGGGGCAGTCCTCTCCTGCTCTGCTCATGTCTGCTTAACTACCTACTATAACAACCTCACTGGGTTATTTTAAATATTAATGTGTTAATAGACGTTTGCCCCAAAAGAAGCCTGCTGTACAGGAAGATAGTCAGCAAATATTAGCCATTATTTTATTATTGCACCCAACAGGCCCAGTTATATCAGTTATATATAAAATGCCTATCTGATTATGCTTTCTTTTTTTTTTTTTTTTTTAGACAAAGTCTCACTCTGTCACTCAGGCTAGAGTGCAGTAGCCTAATCATGGCTCATTGAATCCTCAACCTCCCAGACTCAATCTTCCAACTGCAGCCTCCTGAGTAGCTGGGACTAGAAGCATACCACCACACCAGGCTAATTTGCTTATTCTTATGTAAAAATGGGGCTCTTGCTATCTTGCCCAGGCTGCTCACGAACTCCTAGACTCAAGCGATCCTCCTGCCTCCATCTCCCAAAGTGCTGGATTACAGGCATAAGCCACCATGCTCAGCCTGACTATGCCCTTTTCAAGCTTAAAACCATTCAATGACTTCCTATTATTTTTGGAATACATTCCAAAATTATTGACATAACTCCACATGAGCATCCTTGATTCACCTCTGCACACCTCTCCAGCCATATCTTTGCTATTCACTATCTCCCTCATTATCTGATCTTTAGCAGCACTGGCTTACTTTAAATTTCTTAGGCACACAAGATTCATTTGGCCTAATTAAGCCACTGCATGGCAGCTCTCTTATACCTTCCTTGGACTAGAATCCCAGTTATCTTCCCTTCACTCCTGATGTTCCTTCAGAACCCAACTTAAAGAATACTTTCTCAGGGCCATTTACTATGTGACATTATTATGTGACCACTCAAGACAAGATCAAATCCCATTTTTATGCAATTTCATAATACCTAGAATTATAGCTAATTAATTACATATATAATTATATGTCTTTGTTTCTATCATGTAAATTTTATTACATTAAGTTTGTAATGAAATGGGGAATGTCTGTTAACCAAGGTATCACTAGTGTCTAAAAGAGTACCTGACATCTAGTTAATGTTTAACAAATAGTTACAGTTATAGAATAAACCCATTATAAATAAATGAACTAAAAAAATAACTGTGGAGTTACTCTGATTCTGTTCTTTGACTTTCTAGGGGTTAATGCTGGATCTACTTAGCAAGAGGACAGCCAGGGACACCTTAGAGATAATTCATCCTAACTACTCCTTTTACAAATAAAACCAGAGTCCATGCAGCTATAAAAAGAGCCTTTCTCAACCTTCCTCCAGTCATAAGTTCTTTTGTTTCTCTAACTACCATAACTGTGAAAGGAATTCCATACTTTAACACAGGCACTAGTGGTGATTAGTTGTCCAATTCATAAAGTTGTGCATTGCTAAAAGGGGTAATCCAAAGGTCTAGAATTCAAATGTCAGAAGTAATGAGATCAGTAAAATACAAGGATAAAAAAGGCGTGAGACCACAAAAAAGTATTTCTTCTATCTCATCTTGTAAAAATCATCTCTGAATATAAAATATAACGTGACGTGTATTTTTAAAGATTTCTCAAATGAACTCTAAACAGGAAAAGACAAAATTAAGGATAGAAACTTGGATCTTGGTTGGTGCTGTAAAACCTGAGAAAGTTATTCATTTTTGTGTTCTTTTCCCTGTGAGGGAAAATGGTATTTCCAATTTCAAGAAATCCAAGCATATATAAGCTTTAAAATCAGAAAAATTAGAAGCCAATTTTAACATTTTTAAAGTATTTTCTTTGCTTCCTCAAATAGTGAGTCACCTAAGTTCAACATATCATAATACCATTCTTTTTTTTTTTTTTGAGACACAGTCTCTCTCTGTTGCCCAGGCTGGAGTGCAGTGGCACGATCTTGGCTTACTGCAAGCTCCTCCTCCTGGGTTCACGCCATTCTCCTGCCTCAGCCTCCTGAGTAGCTGGGACTACAGGTGCCCTCCACCACGCTGGGCTAATTTTTTTTTGTGTGTGTGTTTTTAATAGAGACGGGGCTTCACCATGTTAGCCAGGATGTTCTTGATCTCTTGACCTCGTGATCCGCCCTCCTCAGCCTCCCAAAGCGCTGGGATTAAAGGCGCGAGGCACCACACCTGGCCCATAATACCTTTTTAAAAATGTATTTAAATTAGATTTTTACCAAGCCACATTATCAGGCTAAGTTAAAAGGTACCTGTTTCATAATTGAGATTGTATATATATTTCCAAAATGACCAAATACATACTTTTGTTGAAAGCAACCCATATTTCGGATATCTTTATCTTATATAATTTTGTTCTAGTCCACACCATCATTGCTACTGACAAAAATTATATAGTACTTTATTGTACTCAAGTTTGTTTTGTCTTGTTTTGTTTTGAGACAGGTCCTCACTCTGTTGCCCAGGCTGGAATGCAATGGTGTGATCTTGGCTCACTGCAACCTCTGCCTCCAGGGTTTAAGCTAGCCTCTTGCCTCTGCCTTCCAAGTAGCTGAGACTACTGGCTAATTTTTTGTATTTTTTTGTATAGACAGGATTTCACCACGTCACCCAGCATGGTCTTGAACTCCTAGGCTCAAGCAATCTACCCGCCTCAGCCTCCCAAAGGGCTGACATTACAAGCGTGAGCCACTGCACCTGGCCACATTTCAAGAGATTTTGTATTTTCTATTCTTGAACAGTCTTGACTGAACATGAATGCTCTCTTTGTGTCCACCTGGAGTAATTGAAAGATATTTATTTAAAAGTGATATTAATGATATAAATAGATAAAAGAAGAGTATCACCTGGATAAGAATTTTGAAATAAGAGAAAAGTTTGCATTTGAAATGCAGATTTTACATGAAATATATATATATATATAATTGGAGTTGTTTTTTACAGTGAAGTTCAACTGTTCTTTTTGTTCTTGTTGTTCAGATGCTCTCTCTCTCGTTTCTTTTTGAGTGTCACAGACATTTATATTCCTCTTTTCTCAACCTAACCTTTCCCTGATTACAGGCATTGTACTAATTACTGTGATTCCACAGTTCAACACAGACAGCTTTGTTTCCACTTCTACAGAAGCACAGAGTTGCATCAATATTCAGTAGGGAGATTTTGAAAATAACCTAAGTGGCATTTTGGAATAGATGTTCCTCCAATGGGTAAAATACCTACGCAAAACCACAAAGTACACATTCAGTAGCATATTTTTTTGAGATTCTACAGACTTTCCAAACAACTTTGTTTAGAATAAAAGATTCATAATATGCTAATACAAATGTAAATATTGTACCAAGTCACATCTAAAGGATGGAAAAGTCTAGTAAGTGAAAATACCCATTACTTTGGGGCTGTAAGATTTTCTACCAGAGAGGATGCACAGTAATATACCCTAACTGTTAAGAATGAGGAAGTTTGTTGCTGTTGTGTTTTGTTTTATTTTGTGGGCATCTGTAAGAACTAGACAAAAACTGTAGAGTCCTGTGTGTGTTTTGTTTCACCTATGGAATACTGATTTTCTTGGTGTTAAAATGATTAATTCTTATTTGTTATAAAATAGAGAATATTATATAAGTTCTGGATTCCTGTATTCTCTTGAAAAGCATGAAGATCTGCCAACTCTGGGCCCAATTTCATCTAGCAGCTACTGCTACAGTATGGTGCTTAGACTCACAGAGGGAGGTGGCTTTCCATTTCAGCCCCAACCCCACCTCTGTCTTTGCCTTCCATACACTGAAACCTAGAGTCAGATGGCATTTATCATTTTTTTCCTAATATTAGAGTTGAAAATATATTTTGTAAATATCTGTGTTTCTATCAAGAGGGGTAAGATTAAAAATGGACTCATATAGCTGTATTTTTCAAATAAAAGAGGTGTAGTCCAAGAAGAAGGAATATTTCTTTGTGGAAACAAGGGACATTCCATATATTTAATTTGTAATGTTGTCTGTGTGAAAGACTACATCTTTGTCATCTGTGCATTCTACTTTACTATACACATTTATATTTATTTACTTGCCCCTTAGTAGCTTAGTCTACAGCCACTGTGACTGTCATATGTCAGCCATGGTATAAGCTGACATTTTTTTAAATGGGTGTGTGAACATGTGTAAACTTCGGAAAAAGTGGCAAAGGATATACTCCCTATGTCAACTCATTATACCTAGTTCATGGGTTTATCAGTTATTTTAACTTTCTTTTGTTTATCTTTTTCATGTTATGAGTTTTTGACCATGTGCTTGTGTTATATTTTAAAACAGAAAAACAATAAATTAAAACAAAAAAAGTAAGAAGATGGTTTGTTCAGAATGCTAAACACATATTCCCTTTTTGTTCCCCTCTGGATGCAATTAATGCATACTTCAATCTTCATAGAACCTAACCCAAAATGCAAGGGTCTTTATAATCAGCCTTCCCAAAGTGGTTTTTACTCAATCAAAACCCTCCTCTCCAGACATACTGATTTTTTCATTGTCCCTTAAACACACCTGAACTCGGAACCATTTCCTCCTTCACGTTTGTATTTATTCTGTTTACCCTCTTGACTTCCATCCCAACCCAGAATATCTTATTTTGTCGATGCATCAAAATACTCACATCATTCAAGTCCAGTTCAAACTCCTTATTAATGCTTCCCTTAGACGCCAGAAATGATCGCTGTTCTCCCTAATTGCAATTGCACTTAAACCAACTGTCTCGAACAGCTCAATCTTTATTAAATATTTCCTCATATTTCCTCTGAGGAGCACTAAGACCCTGAGATATTGATAGTTTTTATGATGTAAAAATTTCCATAGCTTAAAAAATAGTGCAAAAATGTTCAGAAACATTTGGTTTAAACAAAATTAACCAGATTTATTTACTGCAGTATTTCTTAGAACCATTAAAACATGTGTGCTCTCCTGCTAATAGTGGAGAGTGGTTTTAATATAAGGAATTTTACGAAATTTTGTCAGCATCAAACTGTCAATTGTCATTATTTGGCCCATATTTTCTAGTAGAATAATGTCCTGCAGAAGATAATTTGGATGATCCTAGTTCATAATATAGTTTTATGTGTATCTCCTTATTCCAAACCAGCTAGCAAATTTCTAGTCACTGTACTTGTTCTTACAAATATTTTTACACGTCGAGATCCTTCAACAGTTATGAGTTCATGGTATGTGTGCAAAAACCACGGATAAGAAGGGGAGTAACAATACATTGTCCATTGGCTAAGATACTGGAGCAGTAACAAGCGGACAGTCATCCCAGATTCAGGGAAACAGGAGGAAACCCATCAAAGGACATTAGGTAACCTCTGAAAGTCTGACAATGTTTCCCTCTTCATGACACTCGTTCCTTGCTTCTCCTCTTCTGTCTGGACCAAATGATTTCAAACTCAGTCTTCCTGTAGCTCTCCACTGTGAAAGAGGCTTAAAGAGATAGGATCACTTCAATTCAGGGTGCAGCCTCATTTTTCCCTCTGCTGTTCACATATTGATAGGAACTTTATATCTGTCATGTCTCCTTTTATAGATGAATGTAGGGAGGGTGGATGATAATGCACTTCAATATTTATTCAATTTCAAAATGAAAGACAAGTTGAAAATCTTTCATGAGGATGCAATCCACGGAAATATTAGAGCTGTCTACCTACCACCTCTAACAGATTTTGGCCTTTGTTTATTTCCGGAGGACTTATTTGTCTATATATTCATTAAGATAATTTTTGTTTATGTTTTCTCACACATATTATGATTCCCTTAAATTTCCGGAGAGCCTTGTTCTATGCTCTGTAAAGGAGAGGCATATGCAGGTTAAATAAGAATTTAATATATGCTTAATGAATATATCACTTATTTGTAGAATGCATTCTTGTTCCTCCTTGATATTCTTGTCATGCCAAACCATCACGATTTCTGTCATTTGTCAAAGTATATTCTTACTTTGCACTTACACTGATTACACCTGATAGCCCATTTTGCTGAGTCATCCTACTGTTCTCTGTGTCCTTACTTCTCATAGTGTTGTCAGGAAACCAGCAGCATAGGCATCCCCTGAGAGTTTGATAGAATGCAAAATTGCAGCTCCAACTCCAGACATAGTGATTCAGAATACGCATTTAAACAAAAGTCCTTGGCAATTCTTATGCTCATTAAAGTTGGAGAAGCTCTGTTCTAAGTGTTCCCTGGATTTTTCACTATGGGCTGAGGCACATGGTATATAGATATCTCTCTCTCTCTTAACTTCTTCTGTTCTCCTGGGCATTGTCTTCAATATTTCTCTTTCTTTTTCCTTTCAGCAAGTGCACCTGCTTAGGACTCACTAAACCATTTTCACAATTAATTTTCCACCTAATCAAAACCCTCCTATCCATATATCTCTACTATCACTCCAAAAATAAAAGTTTCATTGAGGTCTGCCTCCCCTATAGTTAACTAGCTCAGATGGAAGTTGTAGGCTATTCCACTTGCCAGGCATTTTTCAGCCCATTTTTTGCATTTTTGTTCCATCATTTTCCTGAAACTTTTTAAGTCACAATTACCTAAAATTGTTGAACATATTGAGCATTTTTTCAAATTCAGTTGTCTTGTCTCTCTGTCACCTTTGACACTGTTGTTGATACGTTCTTCCTTAAAACTCTCTTTTTCCTCAGCTTCTGAGAAATAATCCTCTTCTGATTCCACAAAGACTCAGATGGTTCTTTCTCATTTCCCTACCTCTGTGTTCCCATCCAGTTAGTATTATCCTTCCATCCATGCATCCATCCATCTATCCATCTACCCATCCATCCATCCATCCATCTTCAGCTTTCTTTTTTTAATCTCTCTATACATTTTCTATAAATGATGCTTCTGACTTTCAAGACTTCAACTACCAGATCCAGAGCTACTGATTCCTTTCATCAGTGACCATGCCTTTTCTCCCACATGCCTCTCTGCGTGTGAGATACCTCTCCCTGTCAATACAACCCACACTAAACTTATTTTCTCCCCACCTCTTCCATTCTATATTCCTTAGCTGGGCTGGTAGAATTGAAAAGTCTTTCTCAACTCCTACTTCCTTTTCTGTGCACATCCAATTATCCCCTGCATTCTGTCGATTCCACTGTCTTAACAACCGTTAAGTCTATCTTGCCTTCCTATCACATAGTTCCCAACTTCAGAATTTCTTCATTATTTCTTACCTTCACTGCAATAATGGTCTCCTAGTAGGTTTTCTTTCTCCTTACCCACAGAGTTCTTCCTAATCAATTTTTCTTACTTGTTACACCATGAAAAAGTTTCCCTTCTCATTCTGTAGCCATCTCAATGGGTTTGTTCATGCAGGTCTACTAAAAACAAGGAAGGGCTCCTGAGGTTATACCAATGTAAAAGGATAGGAAGGTGAGTAATTCAGATGAGATGTGGTTTCTTAGGCAACACTCCCTTCCAACATCTATGAAAATAGGTGAACATAAAGCAAAATTAAAATAATAGCAAATAGTCTGGGCACAGTGGCTCATGCCTGTAATCCCAGAACTTTGGGAGGCCAAGGCAGGAGCATTACTTGATTCCAGGAGTTCAAGACAAGCTTGGGCAAAATGGTGAGACCCTCTCTCTTCAAAATTAAAAAATTAGCCAGGCATATTGATATGTGTCTGTGGTCCCAGCTACTTGGGAGGCTGAGGTAGGAGGATTGCTTGAGTCCGGGAGGTCAAGCCTGCAGTGAGCCCTGACTGTGCCACTGTGCACCTGCCTGGGCCATAAAGCAAAACCCTGTCTCAAAAAGTAACAAGAAGAAGAGTAGCAAATAAATAGCAAAAATATAGCAAAAAAAAAAAAAAAAGAAAAAGAAAATATAGCAGTCCATAAAAAGAAAATTCAAATTGATTCTGAATAAAAAACATGCTTTCAAATCCATCTGAAGAATTCCTACCTTAGCTACTGATTTGTTATCAGAGAAAACAAACACTGTGATATATTTAAAGAGGTTTATTCCAAGCTAATATGAGTGACCATGGCCTGGGGAACAGTCTTAAGAGATCCTGAGGCCTACAGGTATCCTGAGGTGGATTCAAAGATTTTCTGGGTTGGGCATGGTGGCTTACACTTGTAATCCCAGCACTTTGAGAAGCCAAGGTGGGAAGATCACCTGAGGTCAGGAGTTCAAGATCAGCCGGGCCAACATGGTGAAACCCTGTCTCTACTAAAAGAAAAATACAAAAATTAGCCGGGCATGGTGCACAATCCCAGCTACTCTGGAGGCTGAGGCAGGATAATTGCTTAAACCCAGGAGGCGGAGGTTACAGTGAGCCAAGATTGTGCCACTGCACTCCAGCCTGGGCGACAGAGTGGCACCATCTCAAAAAAAAAAAAAAAAGAATTTCTGATTTGGAATTTGTTGTAAGAGTTAAGCTTTGTCTTTAGACTGGTAGTCTTTGTCTAAAGACTTGAAGTT
Source organism: Pongo pygmaeus (assembly GCF_028885625.2). Taxonomy (NCBI): domain Eukaryota; kingdom Metazoa; phylum Chordata; class Mammalia; order Primates; family Hominidae; genus Pongo; species Pongo pygmaeus. The sequence continues at coordinate 30,101,584 of NC_072384.2, read as the reverse complement.
AGTAGGCAGAAATGCTCAAGTTAAGATTGGGGGTGTTGTGACGACCAGGGTTTCTGTTATGTAGATGAAGCCTCAGGAGTTGCAGTCCTCAGAGACAATAGATGGTAAATGTGTCTTTTGGGACATTGACTTTTACATTAAGTGAAAGTCAGACTCTTAGTCTTTTCTAGATCTGAAAAAGGTCTGGAAAGGGAAGGCCTGGATGCATTAATGGAGATTCTCTACTGATGCAAATTTCCCCCACAAAAGACAGCTTTGCAGAATCATTTCAAAATATGTCAAAGAAATATATTTTATGGTAAAATATTTTATTTCCTTCGGGATGTGCTTTCTGTCATTTCTGTCATGTGATGCTATACTAGACTCAGGTTGGAATTTAGCATTTTATTGCCACAAGGATTCTTTTTTGTCAGTCTTAGGATCTCTGTTTTAACTTTAATGCTTGTCACTTATGCCTAAGCTCCAAAAGGGAGGGGATATAATGAGGTATGTCAGACTTCCCTTCCAGTTATGGCTGGAAATTCAGGTTTTCAGGTCTTTCTGGGGTCCCCTTGGCCAGAAGGTTGTCAGTTCAGCCAGTTGGGGGAACTGAAAATTTTACTTACGGTTTACAGACTTTAGAAATAAACCCCACTAACTGCCCATCCTATTTTGAGATGGTTCATTCATATATGAAAAACTCCTCTTCCTTTACATTTTTATTTATACCTAAAAACTCTGCAGGGATGATTTCTGTCATTCCAGAATTCTCCATGCCTCCAAGTAGTGTTAGAAATTTCCTTTTTGCAAAACTACTTCTTCTGAAGGAGAGTTTTGGAAGCTATCTTATAGTTTGGATTCATGGGTTTGGAAAAGAGAATTATTCCAGGGGGTTATGAAGAATCCTAAAATCTTAACAGAGCAAAATCTCAAAATCTATATATATGTAGATATATATATATATGTTTTTTTTTTCTTGAGACAGAAATCTCGGATTTGCCATTGAATTACAGCCTGGGTGACAAGAGCAAAACTCCATCTAAAACAAAAAGCAAAAAACAACAACAATAACAAAAACAAATTGGCCAGGAACATTTCTGTTTAGGAAATTTAAGACCAAGGAACTGAACTAACATTGGGTACTTACCAGAGTCTAAGACCTGTTATTCATGGGCATTTAGATAAGTTTTCTCATTTAATGTTTATAACTCTATTGATAAGGACATGTTATCAATAGAGAAAAATGAGAAAAGATAAATGAAAATAACAATTGAGTACTTAATGCCAAAAACTTTATCAGGTATCGTGAGGTATCTGTTATATAAAGCTCATTTTGCAGATGAGGGATGCTGCTCCGAGAAGATGAGTGAGCTGCTCATGGAAACGCAGCTCTTAACTGCTAAAGGGAGGAAATAAAGCTTTGCCTACTTTACTTCAAGGCCCAAGCTGTTTTCATTATAACAATCTACAATCTTTAAGATAGGTGAAGACCATTTTGGACACAAATGAGCTAAACTGCTTATCCTATTTGTGTTTTAATCAGGTCTGTCTGCAAAGTTATCTTCCAGCTATTTTGTATTCACCCCACGATACCTAGCACTGTGTTCTACCATACATGACAATCAATAAATGTTTGCTAAATTGATGGATGGACCTTGGTGCGCTATTAAGGAACACTCATCACACTACAGGAATTGCTTTGTCCCCATGTTAATAGACAACTGGTTATGATGACCTTTTAAAGGAAAGTAAAATTATGCTTCTCTGAAAACACATCTAATAAAATGAGGATGTTATTATTATTTGGTTTGTTTTTGAGAATGTTGACCTTAAATACAGTTAAATAAATAGCTGGAAGATTGGAAATAACATTAGGAAAAAGATCCTTTATGAGACATGATAAAGAACAATAATTCTTTGATATATACATTTAAGTACAAATTCACAGAACTCCTTCTGAAGAAACAATTGATTTACTCGTAAGTTTAAGTACCTATTAAATATCTCCTAGTAGGCAGTTTCATCTACATGTTACATGTCAGTAGCATTACCTCAAATAAGAGCAACTATTTGGACCCATTCTTTGGGGTTGAGGAATGGAGGTGGTGATAGTTATTATGCATGAAGTGGCTGACTAGATGGTGCACGTAGACTGCCTAATGTTGATATTCAAAACAATCATATGAAATATGTGTTACTATAATCACAATTAGATGGGAAAACTGAGTGAGGAGGAAGTCAGGTATGTTTCCTTGCTTACATGTCTAGTACATGTTAAAGCCAGAATTTAAATCTGTATGTCTGATTCTAAAATCTTTGTCCACTCTGCTTCTCCCATGCTACCTCCAATAGCTCAAAGTATAAAGAAGGTACAGTGACACAAATAGGGCCTTCATCTAAAAAGATCAGAGTAATAGCATAATGAATAATAAAATATTTACAGTATCAACAGGGTCAAGGGTAAGTGCATTTTTAGAAAAAAAAATGACTGGAAGGAAACACCACAATGAAAACAGTGGTTTTGTTATATTATATTACATTTTGCTATTTTAGTAATGGAAAATTCTAAGCTCATAAAAAAGCAAGATAAGTGCATTTTAGGACAAAGCTTTACATCAGATTAAAGAAGATTTCTGGGAGAGAATCAGCAAGAGGCCATCGTGCAGCCTGGACAGAGGGAGGGAACGTTCCACACTGCTGCTCTAACAGAACACAAGCAATGGCATATGGCACTAATTTGTGAAATTACACTTTAATTTCAAACCCAGGTTAGGAAGAGTAGTCATGGCTGGAGAACACTGAAGAAGGTTTCCACCTATTAGCTCAAACAGTCAGGCAGGTGCTAAACTGATCCAGCAGGCAGCATGCTGGATGTTGGAGATAGAGAGTTGAACACTGTCATGTAAGTAAAAACAGCATGTTGTAGGAGCATACTTCAGGGTTGTACTTCTTTATAGATCCTCTGAAGTGGGGCACATGATATATATATATGATCAAATAGAACACAATAGCTTTTCAACTTCCTTCTGCATTGGTTTTTAACCTTCCTTCCTTCCTAATATGTGCAACCTGCCTGAATTCCCTATCTACCTTCTTGCATACTGGCCCAATCTAGAGAATATATTAATTATTACTTTCCTTATAATAGCACCCAACCCATCTGTTTTATTCAGAAACCCAGTTTTACATTCCATTTTCAATGTCCAGCAAAAAACAGAGAAGGCCTCAGCATTATGAGTGCTACCCCATGAGATAGTACGTAGAATGGCCCATCTGTTAAAACACTGTTCATAATTTAAAATGGAACATTTTAAAGCTCAGTGAAATCATTTCTGGTCTACAGTACAACGAACTTCTATTCTCTTACCTCCTGGAGAGGTTGAACTGAACATGGAAAATCAGGCCTTTTTGGTTCTTGTAGTGAATATAAATGGTGATATCAAATCACCAACTTGGCCCAGGAGATAATTTCTTGTGAGTCGCTGAGGCTGGCTGTTCAATCTTACATGTTTTACACATAATTCCAGACCATTTTGCAGAAGGTTTCTTGGCTTCCATCTTAAGGATCAAAAGCAAGTTTCCTCATGGTTTGTGATTCTTATGCCAAAAGAGTAAATGTGCAGGAAGGTCATAAGCAGCAGCAAAGCTTCTCTCACATCTGCCTTGAACTTGAGCAGTCAGGCTTGCTAATTTGACCTCCTACTGTCATTTAGAATCTTCTGCCAGGAGAGTTTTTTTCTTTTTTAAAGAAGTGAGAGGCAGATAATTTGTTTTAATTATTTATATTTAAGAAGTGGAAGGAACAGGGAAGAAAAAAGAGATGTCTTGATTTTCTGAGGAGTATGCCATGGATGGACATTTAGGGCACAAAACAGCAGTTACCTGGTTTATGCTGAAAAAAAAAACATATAAATAGGAATTATTGTGCAGCAGTAGCCCTGAGGAGGATTCTCTGCATACTCAATCTTTCTAAGCAACCTTAAGTGTCTTGGACTCTCCATTACAGAAAATGTGTTTAGGTCTATGAATGGAAGAGCGCACCTGTGTGTGTCCTGTCTCAGTGTTTCTGTGATGATGTGGATGTGCTATTAAAATATTAGTAACAAATGGCAATGTTTTTCTAGCCTTGATGTTATTCTCATAGTATTTACAGGTCACATCAACTGGGCAGACGTGGCTACAAAGTAAGGTTGTAATATGTCAAAAATTATTCTCCTTGAAAGCTCATGTATATGTATTCTCAAGAGACACCCTCAGGCAGTTAGAAACAGTGTATTTCTGTGTAATGACCTGTTCTCCCAAACATGGTTATCTCATTGCCCAGGGATTAAAAGGGGAAATGCTTGTAACAATCAGCACAGGCAAAAACTGCAAAGGGATGGAATAAAAAAAAAACCCATAAAGCAGACATAATGATTTACAGAGCCAAGCAGTCTGAGGTTATCTGTTTGAGGAGCCAATAATTACATGTATACAAATAATCTTTGGAGGAATAGCACAAAAATTGATGTTTCAGAGGTTGACCCAAGTCATAATATTTAAAATCCCTAGTGTAAGGGGGCACAGAGCAATATAATTTTAGAAAATCATTCATCCAAAATATATTTTAAAGGATTTTCACTTAAAGATGACATTCCTTTTACCAATGATGTAGACTACATTAGTTCTCCTTCCCTTTAGGTTTGAAGTTCAGTTAGCTCAGTCTCTTTTGTACTAGGTAGAGTTAGTGGCTATTCCCTTGAATAGTCCAGATGACTTCACTCATAACAAGGCAGTCCCAGAGTAGTTAACATGCAAGCCACGTGTGAGGGTGTGTGTGGGAGGGAGAGAGGAGTTGGTGTGAAGAGGAGGTCATCTGTGCTAATGGAAAATAAACTCAAAGGGCATATTCAGCATCACCTTTGTATAGGAAGGGCATCTATTTGGGGTTTTCATTTTCTGATAGGGAGTGATAGAATTACAACTAATATAATAAATAAATAGAGCTTTAGGGAGTACAACAAAAGAATCCCAGCCCTGGCCAGTGATTTGATTTGCTCTAGCACATCTATCTGACTGAGCCATCTGGCAGCAAACCAGTGTTATCAGAACAGCAATGGGTGTAATCTTGAGGAACTGTGGCCCCTTGACAAACAGACTGGTGGGAAAAGTGCAAGATGTGGCAGGACTGAGGATGAACAACTATCCACCCTGCAGAGGATAGCAACATAGGGAGAGAATGAGTGGTGCACATCACTTTGTCCAGAGTGTTTGGCCAGGCCGGGTATGAAGGGCACTTAGGCTGGATACCTAGGAATGTCTAATAGCAGGTGGAGCAGACAAGAAAGGAGGCCAGGCTCTAGTTAAGAAGAGATTAATTATGGTTTGGAGAGAGCTGTCCATTCATAACCGGTGGGCTACGGAAGGCAGAAATCATTCCCCAATGGGAGAAATTGTTAAGAGATTGAGTGAACTCCAACTAAGAAGACCTATCAAGGGACAGAAGGCAGGACATAGAGAATGTTGTGATTTAGAAGTTATACAGCCAACTACCTTCTAGGTACACCTGTGCTGTCAGACTATTAGAACAAGACCCAATTCAAAGTTCTATTCAACTTTGAGACTTAGGCTGCCAGTATTCCCACCAGGTCACATTTGGCTAAGACAGATTTACACAGAGAAATGAAGGTCATCAGCATAAAGATAGAAATGTTCAGAGCTTAAGGAGGAAAAGTAGACGATATCATATGAGGACAGAAAGATGCACTGGGATGCATAACACTGTATTAAAATGAATATTACAAAGCTGAAACAAAGAGTTTTTGAATTCTAATTTGCATTTCCAAAAGTTATATGCACAGATACTTGCACTGCTTCATTTCCTCTCTACATGGGGGTCTGGGTGGCTATCTGGAAGAAAAGAAAAAAGCTTATCAGTTTTTTTTTTAGTGCCCTATTGAACACATCACTGCATTTTAATCTGGGACAGATGGTGGAACATGGCATCTGGTTAATCAGGGGTTCATAGATTATTTGGTGATACAACTTAGCTGTGCTGATGAAGAAATGAGAAATTGTGTGTCTTCCCTAGAGCAGCATTATAAAGCATCTTTCCTGGTGTTTAAAATTGATTGTGCATTATATTGGTTAAAGAGTGGCATTTTGAAAATAAAATTAGGGCTGATTTGCATTTGTGTTGAAACAGTTGCACAGGCATTTGATAAGAATAGTTCTTTTTTCTTTTAGAACACATTTACAGTTTACATTTATTTATATTAACTCAATGTTTTATTCAACATTGTTTTAAAAGACAAGACAAACATGGATATAATTACTCATAAAGAAAATAACTCTTATGAATGAGAATGATTACTATGTATTCCATTTGGGAAAATAAAACACAATTTTTTTTATTAATTAGGACACAGGCAATACTTCAGTAAATGTACCAAGGTACTTCAATTTCATAACTGACAATTTTAAAAGGCATTTTGAAACATTATATATTATTAATTTTTACATCTAGAATTGCACTTGTAGATGCCATCAGAATACTTGATCAATATCTGTTTATTAAGATATAAGCTCCATGACTTAGTTGTGTTATGTTTAATTTATGTGTATTTCCTTGATTCACAGTCTGCAGTAAATTCTGGTTGCTTAGATCTGGGCAAAATGTCTTTAAAATTATCAATAACTTCCAGGCAGTAAAAAAAATGAATTGCATGTTGATGGTAAAAGAAAACAAACTGCTACATGTGATGCATGCACATTTATTAACTAAATAAGTCTTCATTCCTCCTCCAAATATGATTGAAATTTATAGGCTTGCTAGAAAATTCTATTTTCCAAGAAGGTGTTTGCAAAGATATTTGTACAGTAATTAAAATAGTTACTTTTCCAGTAATTATAATAGGGAACTTGGAAATATGCAAAATAATAATCTTATTTTATTTATGGTATATCATATTATCTTTGAAAAGCAACTCAGGTGACATGATGTTTAAAAGTTTCAATCTCCTAAATGAAAAACACATTGCTATTGTAGAATTGGTCTTGTAAGATGGTGTCAGAGATAAAAATCATAGGAAAGTTCATAGATTTTGTTTTTAATTTTTAAGTTATTTCATGTAAATCATCAATGGACTCTAGGAAGACATAATCCCTCCCACCCCCACCACACACACATCTTAAAAACTTTACATTTTAAAAGACCAGGCAAATATTACTGAGACAGAGAAATATATAGTAAGCACCTGGTTGTAAATTTAACCATAACCATCCAGAAAGATCAGTTATAAAATGGACATTCTGGGCTGAGTATCAATAGTTAAATAAATTGAACTTTGTCAGGAAAGGGAGGGAACTGAGTTTCTAAGTGGGCCAGAGGTAAAAAGCAGGTTTTGTGAAACACCTAGGGATGCTGCAGTTGAATAGTCTGCAATTGGAAGGTAGATCTAAGAAGTAAAAATACTAAAAAAAAAAAAAAAAATTAAGATACTACTTTGTTATAAAATAACTTGATGATTCTGTGTTGATGATACATGAATCAGCCCCCTCCCATCAGTACAGTGAACTTGGTCAATGGACTGACTCTAACATGTGCTTCTTTGCCCCATACAGTTATAGGGCAGAAAGTATAAGCTTTAGAAGTTGAATCCCATGGGAGAGGGCATAGCATTCATGTATCATGACAGACACATGTTCATTCTATGCCCCATAAGGGGCAAACACCATTCTGGGTACTTAGGTCACGAACGTGAAAAAACTAGACCAAAGTTTTGAGGTGTGGAGTATATATTACAAGAAGAGAAGAGAGAGGACAAACATATAAACAAATAAATAAACATGTTCCAGATGGCAATAAATTTTATAAAAATAACAAAACAGGGTAAGGAGGATAGAGAATACAGGGATGCTATTTTAAAGAAGGTGATCAGGAAAGATCTTCCAGGCACAGTGACATTTGACAGAGATGTAGAGGAAGTAAATGATGAGCTATGTGGATGTTCTAGGGAAGTGTACTACTGGCAAAGGAAACATCAGGAACAGCTCAGAGAGTTTCTGTTTAAGGACCAGCAAGGCAGGCAGCAAGTGAGGCTGCAGGGCTGTGGGCAGAAGGAGGATGATGGAAGATGATGGCTCAGAGTTGGTGATAGCAAAGAGGCAAGATCAATCACAACCTTTTGGCCGCTCTAGGAAACTTGGCTTTTCCTTTCACTGAGGCAAGAGGCCACTGGGCATTTTTGAGTAGAGTGATGTGATCTGGTTTCTCTTTTAAATAGCTTATTTTAGCTACTCTGAGGAAATTGAAAAGAAGGAAGACAACAACAAGCTTTTGCAACAATTCAGACCAAGGGTGTTAAGAGTTTGGACCACATTTCTAACAACGGTAGTGAGAAATCAGTGCCTATTCTGATGTGAGTCAACAGGATTTGCTGATAGACTGGGGGTAGTGTGTGATAGGAGAGAGAAGTGAAGAGAAGTAATCCATGATGCCAAGTTTTCTGATCCACATAATTAAAAGGATGGAGCTACCATTTACTGAAATGGAGTTGATAATGGGAAGAAAGTAAATCTGAAGTCCATTTAGGGGGCATAATTATTTTGAGATACTTCTTAGCTATTCGTGGACAGATCAAAAGATGTGACATGCTTATCTTGAAAAAAAAAAAAACTAAAGAATGAATGAACTAGAGGAATATGATAAGATTACCAGATAGGCCTAAAAATCACCAGAGTTTGTGAATTTCCTCCAGTGGATTAAAAACTCCACCAGAAATAAGAACAATTGAGTTAGAGCAAGAAGGTAGGGATGTTTGGTGAAGTGGTTAAGGTTTGGAAAAATTACTTAGAAATATTTTATCTTCTGTACATTATAGGGGTGGGGGTGTTATGGCCAACTGTGTGGCTTGGAAAAGTTCCTTAATTCTCATTGCTTCTACTCAATATGCAGTTCTTATAAATCAGAGAGAACATCTCTTTCAGGTTGTATCAGGAGCATTCTCAAACTAACATGCAGAAATCGGCAATTTAGGAAGGGAGGAAAGGAATATTCACCGATTACCTGCTATATTCCAGACACCGTGCATGCCGCTTCACACATATTACCTTAATTGATCTTCCCGACACATTTTTGAGATGGAAACTCTTATTTTCATTTTAGAGGTGAAGAAAGGTTAAGGGTTAAAGATTCATCTACTTAACATAGCTAGGCAGGGATAGAGCGTGGAATTTGCCTTACCTGCCATCATTTCCATCTGAAGAAGTTGAAAAGCTGCCTCCAAATATTTTGGTATGAGATGGGGTACATAAATACTTGTTAATAACTTGTTCGACTGCATTATGTCTAGACAAGAATATATTAAATTCGGAAAATAAATAATTTTAGGAGTGTAAGCTTTATGAGGATTTAGTCCATGCTGTCTTATATACAGGTGTATTCTATTCATTCACTCACCTAATATTCATTTGGTGCTTACAATAGGAAAGGAGGTTTTTTGTTTATTTGTGTTTGCTTGCTTGAGACAGAGTCTCGCTCTGTCACCCAGGCTAGAGTGCAGTGGCTCAATGTCAGCTCACTGCAACATCCACCTCCCTGTTTCAAGCGATTCTTGTGTCTCAGCCTCCCGAGTAGGTGGGACTACAGGTGTGCACTACTATGCCCGCCTAATTTTTGTATTTTTAGTAGAGACGGGCTTTCGCCAGGTCGGCCAGTCTGGTCTCAAACTCCTGTCCTCAAGTGATCCGCCCACCTCAGCCTCTCAAAGTCCTGGGATTAGAGGCATGAGCCACCACGTGGGGCTAGGCTAGGAGTTATGTGCTCCATAGTTAAATAAGATACAGTTCTTGTTCTTGAGGATTTCCTATTTTATATATATAGACAGCCAGATAATAGCACACTGTTTCTGCTTTAAAGGCTGCGCTCCTCTTGCCTGTTTAATATTCAACTGCCTATAATCCAGGGCTTTGCAAAAAATCATTCACTGCTTTTTTGCAGTGATCAGTTAATCAAGCAGAGCCACAAAGGGACTCAAGCAAGGGTAGTAGAAGGCTGGCTTCTGGAATACAGGAAAAGCCTCCGTTTGCCAGAGCCCAAGGTTTTAAATACAGACAAAGTCAAAGGCTGGGAAGAAAGCAATGTGTGCTCATAGATAGCATGGACCCAGGAGATCAGCCCCAGGGATGGAGATCAGATGGAAGCCAATATCGCTGGTCTAAATAGAGGCAGACCAAGTTTAGAAATTGAAGCACAGAAGTTCAACTGCTTCAAAGAGATTTACTGCAGCTTTGAAAAACGCGAACTGAAAATCAGGGGTGCGTGTGGCAGGGCCCACAAGCTCTCAAAGAAAGAGAGGGAAGCACTAACTGGGCAGCCTCTGTGTGGCTTCTTAGGCTTTAGACCCTTCTGAAGATGCTGTATATCTTTCTCTATCAGGACCCAGGGAAGTTGGGTTGTTCCCTGGGAATACTTAACTGCTGCACCAGGAGGAATAGACAGCTACAGTGCCCTAAGTCCCCAGCTCCAGTAGCCCTTAAGGATCCCTGGTCTACTTCAGCGCCTCTTTCAAAGCTGCCTCACTCTGAGTAGTTTTTTCTCCCTCTAAGAGAGGCCTATTACCCTTGCTGCTGGTGGTGGTGGTGGTGGGGATGTCCTAGATTTGTCTAGTTGTCTTAGTTTGGGGGCTAGATCTTGTATTGGAGTTGAACTTCAACTTTTATTAAGGAGCAAGGCTCTTGACTGAAATTTCTTTGGTAAACTCTTGTTTCTAGAAAAAATCCAGCACTGGGCTCCCTTTCAATGACCTTTTCATTCTGCAGATACTAAGCCTCATTCTTCTCCCAGCTAGATTAACATGTCTTGGGATATTGCCTGGTTCTAGGAGGGACAGTAGGTCATATCATGATAGCAGTGGATGAGCATGGTGCTGTGAGACTGGCTGAAGTGGCCCTCGATAAAGGTCAGAAACAATAGGCAGAAGGGTACACCATTTATACCTACTGGTAAAGTCCATTGGTGGCCCATGGCTGGACAGAAAAGCAATAGCCCCTTTCAGAGGATGGAAGTTAAAGTACTAGTTATAAATCTAAAGAAAATATTTAGTCCACTGGAAGTAATGGTTCATTATGATTATTAAAACAACAATGACAACATGCAGGCTAAGGATGTCTTTAAGATATTGTAGAATGCCTGAATAGATAAAACATGAGGCAAAATAAATGGCAGGGAATAAATGGATCTGATTAGTGGATGACTTACTATCCAAGATGTAGCATAATTTCTATAAGGCTATATTCTAAAATATGCAGTTAATGCCATAAGCACAAAAGTATAAAATGCACTGGGATCTCAATATGCCAAATGCACTTAAGAGTCCAGTGGGGATGATCTTTCTGAGGATGGCCATGCCTCAACAGAGTTTAGTCTCCTAGACCTTAGGTCATTTGTATTATCTGATAGCATAAAGGTATGTGGCATCATGGAATGAGCTAAGTACCACATTGGAGAAATCTCCCTGGATACCCAATGATCCCCAGGACATTTCATTCTGTTCATATCCTGGTACCAGTAGAAGACAGAGCAATCTCAGATGCAGCCTCTGCCAATCTCGAGATTCCTTCTGCCAGATCTTTATGTCATCTCAGAAGAATAGTATTTGTTGTTGTTTTTTTTTGTATCCTTGTCCTAGATCCACTTCACACCGTGTTAAGCAAAGTGGCTGAGAAAATGCAGAGTTATTTCAGGCTGAGACTTATATCGGATAATCATAAGGGCTGTGTACACCATAGGATAGAATTCACTTGTTTTATTTTTCGACATTTAACACAGTGAAAGATTTAAACATAAATTATTTGATTGGCTCACTCAGTTACTTGCAAGGAAGCTCCTGAATCACTGTATGATCCCCATGCTCCCCCAACCAATTCCTGAAACTTGGAACCGAAGCATTTTTTTGGAAACACCAATGCAACAGAAATAAATGTTATTACCCTGGGGCCAGCATACCTTATTCTGCCCCATGCTTCCCTCTCTCTAGGATTGTTCTCCACTGGGAAATGTATCTTGTTCTTTGGCCATTCTCATGCAGAGACACTGTTCCTTCCCCATGTACCTGTTAGGATTCAGAACAAGAAGTCACTTAACTCTTTTTACGTCGAATAGTTAAGAGTACACAGTTATTCAGGAAATTGTAACTTTGATGTATTTAAATATAAGAAACATCTGCTTGGAATCTGACCCATGTTTGTAGTTCATGGGTCAATCAGAAAATTAGGCAGGGTTTTAAATGATGTTTTAACTGCTCTGCAAGGTGCAGGCTGAAACCTTTCCTCTTCGCTCATAGGTGGGAATTGAACAATGAGAACACATGGACACAGGAAGGGGAACATCACTTTCTGGGAACTGTTATGGGGTGGGGGGAGGGGGGAGGGATAGCATTAGGAGATATACCTAATGCTAAATGATGAGGTAATGGATGCAGCACACCAGCATGGCACATGTATACATATGTAACTAACCTGCACATTGTGCACATGTACCCTAAAACTTAAAGTATAATAATAAAAAAATAAAATAAATAAAAATAAAGAACTCACCCAGTGCAGCTCCCTTCTTCCAAGTGTTGACTCTTTTCCAGAATTTGCTTGCTTTTGTCACTCGCCAGTGCCTTTAGGTGGCTGTTTTGTAGTTTTTCCAGCATTTATATTTTCTTTGGGAAGGGCAGTCTGATTGAAGCTTATTCACACATTTTAAAGGCATCCCTGAGGAAACAGGAAGAAAAATTTGCACTGTTAACCCTTTGCCTTGCAATCAAAAAGTTTGTAATTATTATATACATACCCTTGCTTGGCTTTGATTCTTTTGTGATATGTGTATCAGAAAAAAATAAAGAAGAATTAAAAGAAAGGCAAGAAGATGAATGGAAGAAAGAGATAAAATAAGGCTTTGGATTAATGTGTAATGACATAGCCACAATTACAGTATCAGGCAGAATAGTTTCCTGTTCCTAAAAGTTTCCCATGCTCTGCCTATTCATCACTTCCTCCCTCCTTTCAAATTCATGACAATCACTCATCCTTTTACTGTCTCCATAGTTTTGTCTTTTCCAGAATGTCACATATTTGGAATTATGAAGTATGTAGCCTTTTCAGACTGACTTCTTTTACTTAGTAGTATGCACTTAAGATTTATCAATGCATTTTAATAGCTTCATAGCTCATTTTCTTTTAGCACTGAATAATATTTCATTGTATGGATATACCACAGTTTATTCATCCATTCATCTACTGAAGGGCATCTTGGTTGCTTCCAGGTTTTAGCAATTATAAATACAGTGCTGTAAGCATCTCTGTGCAGGTTTTTATGTGGACATAAGTTTTTAATTTATTTGGATAAACACCAAGAAGTGCAATTGCTGGATCATACAGTAAGAGTATATTTAGTTTTGTAAGAACTGTCAAACCAAATGGTACAGTGGCTGTACCATTTTGTGTTCCCACCAGCAATGAATGAGAGTTTCAGTTTCTCCACATTCGTGTCAGAATTTAGTGTTATCATTATTTTCAATTTTAGCATTCTACCAGATATGTAGTTGTATCTCATTGTTGTTTTAATTCTCAATTCCCTAATGACATATACTATTGAGAATACCCACAATTTTACAACATGGTATACTACCACTGCTGCCATTACTTGTAAACACCTAGTTAAAACTTTCTATGTACTAGGCACTATGCAGAGTACTTTTCACATATTTTCTCATAACCCTACGAGTCAGATACACCATTATTACGCATTTGCAGGAAAAAAATCCTGAAGTTGAGAAGAGTTAAGTGCACTGCTAGTAAATGTTGAATCTATGACCCTGGGGTCTTTCTGACTCCAAATCTCATCTTTTAACCACTACATACATTTTTCCTCAAAGTGTGATCCTGAATTTCCTACTTCAAACCAGGTAGGATGTTGATAAAAATTCAAAATTCTGAATTGTACAATATTGCATCAGAATCTTCATGCTGGGTGTGGATCTGGAGTGGGAGAAACTGAAACACACTCAAGATTAACAGCCATTATACTACCATTCTAGGATTACCCGAAGTCCAAGTAGCAGTTTTGATACTTTATTTCTATCTTGTATCATGTATTTCTCTTTGAAGTATATTTACAAAATCCCTGTTATTTATATAAAATAAATTATACTAAAAACATTGAGATTATATCTTAAATGTAGGTGAATACATAGTTTTCTATGTTCCCTAATTAAGGATGCTATAAAATCTTTTCCTCATACACTCTACCTTAGAGATAAATTTGACAACAGGGAAAAAAAAAAAAAAAAAAACAAAAAACCTCGAGTCTTTCAAACATCTACTGTGTATCATTCTGGTATAGTCTGAATGTATCCTCACAAAATTCATATTGATTCAATTGATTCAATTGAAATCATAATCACCAAGTTGATGATATTAGGAGGTGGGGTCTTTGAGAGGTGATTAGGTCATAAAGGTGAAGCCCTCATGAGTGGAATTACTGTTCTTATAAAAACACTTTAGACAGGTAGCTTGCTCCTTCCCACATATGAGGACACAGCAGGTGCCACCTATAAACTAGAAAGTGGACCCTCGCCAGACTCCAAATGTGCCAGAGCCTTGATCTTAGACTTCACAGCCTGTAGAACTGTGAGAAATCATTTTCTGTTGTTTATAAGCCACCTAGTTTATGACATTTTTGTTATAACAGTGCATAGGGACTAAGATATACTTTGTGCTAGGTAAATTGAACAAAGACCATACCAAATACTTCTAGCATTATGACAGATTTATCTAACTATAAAAGTCTATTTAATGTCTTTTTATTGGATGGAAAAACTGAATATATTTGCATATTTTACTATACAACTATATACTATATATATGCATATATAGTGTGTGTGTGTATATATATAGTATTGTATATATGCTATACCATAGTATACCATAATATACTACATATATAGTATATTTCACAATAATTTCAGGCCAAGGAAAAAGTCATTATTGCAGGCACTCTATGAAAACTTATTAATTAAAATAAACAGACACGTATTTGTTGTGGCTTTTGATCCAAGACAAGACATTATTAAGGATATTAACAATAGAATTGCCTGTGTTCAAATCTCTGCTATGCTTCTAAATCATTGTGGAACTTTGGGCAAGCTTTAGTAACACCTTTTAGGTCTTGGTGTACAAGATTCTAAATGGAGATAAGGAAAGCCTCTACGCTCTAGAATTATTGAATTAAAGGAATTAGACAGTGCCTGATTCACATTAAACATTCAATAAATGTGAGCTATTATTATTTTCACTATTATTATTCTCAAAAAAAAAAAAAAGGAAATTGAGTAACAGAGTGGTAGGGTGGAAAGCATGGCAGAATGGTAGTGTGAGACCCAAAAATATAAGAATATAAATGATATGTGACAAATCCATAGTATAGAAATTGAATACTCTGAGAATGAAAAACTGAAGAAATCACTTTTCATGGGAGTGGGCAGGGATGCATGGCTTCTTTGAGGAATCTAAATAAACTTGAAAATGTTTTTAGGTGAAAAGAATGTGTATTTGGAGTGGGTTTCCTCAGGGATGTACAAATTTAGAGACTTTAGCACTTTTTGGTAGATAGGGAAACCCCATTGGGACCCTCAGACACAGCCCACTGTGTCAAGACTTGGCAATTTGAGGAGAGATGGTGCCAAAGTAGGTGCTGTATAAGAAAGGAATCTTAGACACATGAAGAGAAGGCATCCTTTCCATACTAATTGAAGCTCAACTCAAATAGCAAGCTAGAACCCCATTTGCAGCTACAAAATTGCAGACTGAGCACTACAGTCTTTTAAACAAGACTGTCACTGAGTTCACAAAGGCAAGAGGCATTGTCACCTGAAGCCACAAATCCTGCTAAGAAGAGCATTAATTGTTCTCTATATCACATAGACTGTTTAGTTTTGCAATCAATAAGAAAGAGTGGGCTCGGACCAGGACCCATTGCTTTTTTCAGGTAAATTTGGAATTCAACAAATAGACCACGATCTACAATTTTCTCCATAAGGCAGAATGCAGGCTAAGCTGATACATATTTACCAGCATGGAAATGAGTTAATGACCTTGCGATGAGGATCTCAGTGACATAAACCCCCATTCTCTTTACAACTTCTTGAGTTTGTCTTGGTGTTTGCTAACTCTGAGGAGGTCTAAAAGAATAAACAGTGTTTGCATTCTGCTTTCAATGCCATAAACACATTTTGGAGAGGCAGGAGCAATTTTATAGCTGTACATACACTGGAGAGAGAGCATGACCCTGGAGAGCTAGAGGTTTATCATTACTTTAAAAAATAACGGTTGAGAAGGAATTGCTCTAAGTGTAGTCTCTGTCGTTTATTTTATATTTTTTAATAGCTACCTCTTATTGAGTGTTTACTAAGAGACAAGAACTCTATTAGGCACTGTTTAGACTTTTATTTTAAAATGAAACACAGATACAGCAAACCACACAAAATTATTATATGGCAAATACATCTTAACCGCCACGCATGTCAAAGAATGAAAACTTGCTAGCCATCCAGAAATCTCCATACATTCTCTGTCCTCTCTGTCTCCAAAAATAACCACCCTCTTGACTTTTATATTAATCTTTTTTTGCATTTTTATTGTTTACCATTTAAGTGAACATCCTAAGGCATTATAATGTAGTCATCAATTTTCAAATTGATATGTCTTTTAGCTTCAATATCATCAACGTGTCATCTCCCTTGTTCCCACAAACTCCTTTCCCTTAAAATGAATCTGTTGACAAATATGGGCCACTTGTGGATTTTGCCCCAGGGTCGATTTGATGAGTATATTGATATACTCATGGTGCCAATCTACATGTTCTTCTCTTCTCTGCATTTCCAGCAAGTGGCAGCAGGACCCTTGATCAAACTCAGCTTTTATATTGTTTGCAACATTATAGGTAGCACTGAGTCTTTCATCAGGAGGCAAATTGATGCTCAACAGCAGGTTGGTTATTTTCTTGGTGATTATAAACTGGTAATACTCTAATTCTACCCATTATTTTACACATTAGCTCAAATAATTTCATATGTAAGGTAATTCTTCCTTTCACCTACAATTTGGTTACCCAGTGGCATAACTCCAAAAAAGGACAGAACTGAAGTTTTTATGATAGGTTTTGTGATAATAAATTGGTTCCCTATCACCCTCAGAAGATCAACTAGGATTTAAATTTATCTGATGGATCCCAATGCACTGTAATTTTTATCCTTATTGAAGTGCTATTTTTTCCTTCTTCATCCAGGTGGAGCCTTTTCAAGGTTAACTTTTGATTCCTCTTAAACTAGTAGTCTTTGATACTTCCCATGTTAGTCCATAACAAAATGTTTCAGATTTATCTGGTATGCTTCTTTTCTTATATCTGTATTCAGCACTTTTCTAAGAAATTCTGTTTTTTGTTTGTTTGTTTGTTTTTTTAACACCAAAACCTGGTTGCAAGTGATAGTCATTGCTACTAGGTTTGCCAAAGTTAGCACATAAAAATACAAGCCACGTAGTCACCTATTTGGGACACACTTATACTAAAAAAATTATTCATTGTGTATCTGAAACTCAAATTTAATTGAGTACCCTGCATTTTATTTGACAATTAATTTATACTAGGTCAGTCATTATTTTTAGACCGAGTTAATCTAGGTCCTCTGAGAAGCAGGTGCAAGTGGATGTGCAAGAGAGTTCTTGGAGAAAATGTCTGTGAGGGAATAAAAGAGTGAATGGAAAAAGCAGGAATAACCCTTTGACTGTGATGTAGGCTTTACTGCTGTGAAGGTCAATGGGAAGAAAGGAGAATAGATAGAAAGAGTCTGAAACTGTAGTTCAGGTCTAAGAAATATTCAGGAGGGTTCTCAAACCAAAGCTGTCCAGCGGAGGATTCCCACAAGCCCTATGAAGGGGACCGCTTCAGTATCTCTGCCGCCTGCACTCAGTCATTTGCCTAGCACAAGCTGTGGGAAGCATAGCCTCACTGCTAATGCTGTTGTGCATTAGGAATGAGATAATAATGATATCTCCAAATGAAAATTTCCAATTCAATTTCAGGGCTATTTTCTAAAGGAACTTCTTCTATTTGCCTCTTATCTATCTATAGTGAAAATTATAGTTCTTAAAGCCTTGGAGATTAGAGAGTTAGAACATCTCATAATTACTCATTTACTTTTCCAATATTATACACACAACAGAAAAAAAAGTAACTATACAAATATTACCACCACCCATTATAAATATTGAAAATATATTTTCTTGCATATGCTATCTCATTCTCTCCATTTAGTTGTACTAAATCTACATTGGTAGATAATATAGCTGTTATGTACTCTTTCCTACTTATCAC
The DNA here is from genome assembly GCF_028885625.2 of Pongo pygmaeus. Taxonomy (NCBI): domain Eukaryota; kingdom Metazoa; phylum Chordata; class Mammalia; order Primates; family Hominidae; genus Pongo; species Pongo pygmaeus. Next base: position 30,083,205 of record NC_072384.2, on the reverse strand, counting down.
TCAATTTGTCTTATTCTACTATAACTAAATGTGTAATCCACCATAATTCTTAGGCTTATGTCTCTCCAGTTCTGGAATGTTCGCAGTGGCTCTTAGTGACATGAGGTATTGGACAATTGAAACATGTCTGGTCTAAATTGGTATGTTTGTAAGCATAAAATACATACTGGATATTGGAAATTTACTATACAATGTAAAGTCTCAGACAATTTTCATATATATTAGATATCAAAATGATAAAACGTTTAGTATATTGGGGTAAATAAAATATACCATTGTTTTAAATTCTTCTGTTTCTTTTTATTTTCTTCAGGTGGCTACTAAAAAATTTAAAATTACATACATGATTTTTTTATTTAATTGCGATGTTCCTGTTAATTTTGTTTTCTAAAACTGATTTCTAGAAGATTCCTCAAAAAACTCCCCTGAGGACAATATTCCTTGAGTGATTGCATGTTGCTAACAGTCTTTCTATGACCGTTATAATTGAAATTCAGTTTTACTGAATATAAAACCTCTGGTCCATATTTTCTTTTCTTGAGTATCTTAAATATGTTACTTCATTTTTTTCTCTCTAAGATAAAGTGTTACTGTTGGAAAGTTTAATAATAATAATCTTAGTTCCTTTTTAAGTCAAGTATTCTTTTGCCCTAGATGCCCGAGTAATTCTCTTTTTCCTCTTTCTTAATTTTACTTGGTGTTGATTGTACTATATTAATATTATCAGTTACACTATGAGATTTTTCAGTAAGTTTAAATTGATTTTTTAAATTTCAGGATTACTTTCTAATACTTTTTTTTTTTTTTTTTTTTGAGATAGAGTCTTGCACTGTCACCCGGGAGTGCAATGGTGTGATCTCGGCTCACTGCAACCTCTGCTGCCCGGGTTCCAGTGACTCTCCTGCCTCAGCCTCCCGAGTACCTGGGATTACAGGCACCTACCACCACACCCGGCTAATTTTTTGTATTTTTAGTAGAGATGGGGTTTCACTTCTGACCTCGTGATCCACCTGCCTCGGCTTCCCAAAGTGCTGGGATTACAGGCGTGAGCCACCGCGCCCAGTCAGTATTGAGTTTTTTGTTTTTTTTTTTTTTTTTTTTTTTTTTTGAATCCTTACTTTGTTCTGTCACTCAGAAACTCCCATAACATTCATGGATTTTTTGCCATCTATAATACATGTCACATTTTCTTGAAACCTCTGTATTTTTTAATTTCTTTTTAGTGTTAAATATTTTTCTCCTTCTCAACTTGATTTCCTTTAAAGTGTTATTTTTGTACTTATATCCTCTTATTTTCCTTCTAGATTAGTCTTATTCCTACTATGCTGTTTCTTTTATTTCTAATTTTTTTCTTGAGTTTGATCGCTTTTTCTAGTTCTGATTAATGTTTTTTCAAGTGTTGCATGATTTTCTTGATGTCCTTTAGCTTATTTTAAAATAATATGTTACACTTCTGAAAATATTTTGAGCATGACATTTTTTGGCAGGCTTATTTTGTCAATAGCAGAAGTTGGCAAATTTCCTGTAAGGTTCAAGACAGTAAATATTTTACACTATGTAGGCCATATGGCCTGTCACAAATACTTAACATTGCCATTGTACCATGAAGATAGTCATAAGCAATATGTAAATGAATGAGAGTGGCTATGTACCAATAAAACTTTATTTCTAAAAACAGAAAGTAGACTGGAGTTGGCCTCTGGGCTACAATTTGCCAGTCTCTGGTCCGTAGGAATTTCATTCTATGTTTTCTTGTAGCAACTTTGTTTTGGGGGCTAAACTTTACATACATGGCATTTGACCTTGATAGTTTTCTGTTGCTCATTTTTGTATAAATTTAGTTTTTTTGAACTTTTAGATAGGTAAAAATTAAGACTGACTTTTCAACCTAAAGGCGATCCTTCTTCTCTTGTTATGTAACAGTAAAAAATATATATATTGGCTTGTTTTCACAGATTTCTTTTATCTGTTTACGTGGAAACAGGCTTGTCTGGATTTTCTCCTTCCTTCATTTTTGTTATGTCTATTCAGTTCAATTTTGACTCCACTTTTAGTAGTTTATCCTCAGTATGGGGTCCTGTTTTGGAAAGATGCCTGGAAGGTTGGTTTCAAGAGTTCACAGGATCTAGACTGCACCAGCCACCTAAGACCCTGACATAGGCCTGCTAAGAACAATGAAACAGCTGAGATTTTATATTGCTTACAAGCCAATGAGTTAACCCGCCAGTTTTACGGATGTTGGCAAAAGACATGAGACTCTGAGGGTCAGAGACAAAGACTTTTATTACTCATAGTATAATGAGTAGGATGAACATGAGTGTGTTTGTGTGAGTTCTTCTTCTCGTCAAGTACCATGGGAGGGGTGGTTGAGCCAGATGGATGCCTACCCACACAGTCGGTTGCAGTTTATAGAAGAGGAACCCTGAGCTTAAGGAACCCAAATCTTTTATAATGGGGAGTAAGCGTGCTTGTTTTTTGTTCCAGAGGAAGACATTATCTTTTTTATACTGAAGAGTAATAATGCTTGTCCTTTGCTCCAGAGGAAGATCCTAGTCCTTCTTTCCAGGTTAATTGCTGAACAAATATTCTTTAAAAGATATTATGAAACGGCATTTTCTTCTGATAAGAAATGCAGAAATATGAGGGACCAATTTCCTGTGGGGAAATGGACTCCCCACAGGGCCCCTTTTACTCACTGTTGGAATGCACAAAACCTCTCCTAGTTCCACTCGGTGTTATTATGTTGGTCCACTGTAGTTTCTAGTGAATACCCATTGACTATTTGGGGGTTCCTTTCTTAAATATTTTGGAATTATCTCATCTGTAATTTGCCCTACTGCTTTCTTCTGAATTTGCTCACATAGATACAAGGGCACCCACACTGTGTGGCTTTTGGTGTTTACGGATTTGTATAGGTATCTAGTTATTTAGAAGTGTTGTAAATGTTGTACATTTGGTTCTGATATCTAATTCTCTATCTAGCCTAAACCCATGCTGTCAACACAGCAGCCTATCTTCCCAAAATAACCCTTTCGAAAAAAGTATGCCAAGCCTGATTTTACTTTTTTTGAAGTCCTCATTTTGAACCTAAACTTTATTTTTCCCTAAAATACTTATATTTTTCCCTAAAATACTTATTTCTAAGATCTTCCGAATCTGCATAAAAATACTTGTCTCTCCTCTCCTTCCCCTATACTAAGTGGCACTAAGTTGTTATTGTTTTAAGTGGAGGGGCCAATGTTTTCTTTCTTTGCTTTCTATAATATTCTGTATCTTATTTTCTTGCCATATTTGTGTACCCCATCTATCAGCAATTCCTCTTACCCTCTTTCCAAATACGTTGTCAGAAACTAGCAAAGCAGATAAACAAACTTATTTAATATGTGTGCAGAGGATGTAAAGCAAAAATAACTATCTTCTGAGATTGAGCATAATCTCAGAAATTTCCATTGACTTTATGGTCCTTTTGGCAGTATATATACAGTCTAGAGGAATTTAAGCTGTATTTACAACAACAAATATTTTATTCAACTTCAATATTTCCTCAGCATTTTGCCCATTATAGCTCTTCCTCCTCCAAATTTAGTGTAGTTTTTATATATTAGGTAAGAAATAAATTAGGAGTGATAGTGCAAACATATTTCTTTCCAAATTCTCCTGTGAGCTTTCCACACTGGAAGCTTGCTACTTCATAACACGTAGTACCTGCTCCTAAGCAGTAGAAAATTCCATGCTTATCTGGCTTTTACTTAATGTTTTAGAACTAAGCAATATCTGATGGGTTCTTACTCATATCCAGCATCAGTAGATCAGAGGAATATCAAGATTATATAATTCCTACATGTCAAGTAGAGAAAAGTAAAATATTCTGGGACAACAGAAAGAGAAAATATATTTTCCCTGGATGATCCTGTTCAGTAAAATAAAAAATACAAGCTTATAGGAGGTGCTAATAGAGCTTAATATTGAGAGGGTGAATAAAGATTTTTTTTTCAAAGAACATTTCCTCTGAGGCTCCCCCTACTTAGGCAAGGAGACTGATGTAGACCCCTACCCACCACCCCCTGCACACACACACAGTTAACTCCAGTACCCAACAGAATTCCTCTCCACTAAGCATTGATATTAGTAGAAAAGATAAGATGCCACATATGACAATTAGGATGCTGAACAAGCTATTAGGTTGGTGTAAAAAAATTGCGGTTTTGCCATTACTATTTTTTTTTTTTTTTTGAGACAGAATCTCACTCTGTCACCCAGGCTGGAGTGCAGTGGTGCCATCTTGGCTCACTGCAACCTCCGCCTCCCGGGTTCAAGTGATTCTCCGGCCTCAGCCTCCCTAGCAACTGGGATTACAGTCACGTACCACCACACCAAGCTAATTTTATTTTTTATTTTTTTTTGTATTCTTAGTGGAGACGGGGTTTCGCCATTTGACCAGCTCGGTCTCAAACTCCTGACCTTAAATGATCCACTTGCCTTGACCTCCCAAAGTGCTAGGGCTATTATATTTAATTGCAAAAACCACAGTTATATTCGCACCAACCTAATATCAGAAAATAAAGGCATTCAATTGTGCAGTGAGATAGACACTACAAAGAGTGAAAGAAGAAAGTCCCTGTGAACTTGCAATGGGAAGGTTGTGAAAGGTGTTGAGTCCTAATAGATCAGTTATATTAGGGAAGATGAAAATGTGAGTGGATGGCTTCTCCATGTGAAAGGTCAGGGAACCCCTGAAGGGAAGAGGACTGCCCATTTGTCCTGTGAGGCTTTTGATGTCCTATTAACTAAGATTAAACACTCTTATAAGTGTTGCTCAGTAAATCAAGTTGCTAACTGAAGGGTGATTTTCTAGTCATTCATTTGTAAGAACTATCATATCTGTAATAGATTCTCTCCTCCTCCTCCTCTGATGCTTATGGTCTAATTGTTAAGTGTAACAAATGATAAAATATTACAAGGCAAGGTAAGCTTGAAGTTAACTAGTAATATCAAGTATAACTTACTGACAGAGGAATGAGGAAGTTACACTTTTGACTGCATTCTAAAATTATACAAGTATATAGAAAACCAACGGCAGGAGCAATATTTAGGCATAACCAGTGGGATTTATGGTATTTCGGTTCATTATTTTTATGAAGGTGTCAATAAACCAATGAGACTTACTACACCCTAACATCCCTAACAACTTCAGAATGTATTCTCTTGGCGTTTCCCTTCCCTCTCTTTTTCTCCTCCTACTCTACCTTGTCTCTTCCGCTTCTTTCTCTTTCTTCTTGGATTTGGATAAAGATCTGTGACTTTAGTAAATATTTAGATATGCAGGATAGAAACTGAGTGACTTAAACATTTCCTTATTCTCCCAAAAAGATATAGATATGTGACAGATTGACAGACAGATGAATATAACAAGGGATATACACTAGCAAGCAACTCATCGTGTCTAATAGATGAAACAGAATTAAACAATGTTCAGTATTGAAAGGTGTGTTTTAATGTGTCTTATTTCAATGTACTTTGCCTCCCCTGATATCCTGAAACTATTATTTGTATAATCACATGACTCCGCGTGGTGAAAGGAACCCAAGGACTTGGCCTCAAGTTTCCTTTGGCAATAGTGGAAGAAAAATCCCCAGTGGTAGAAAGTCAATTGGTAGAGAAAATGCCAGGGACTCTTTAATGTCAGCGGATGCTCTAGGGCTATTGCACCTGAATCTTCGACTATCTCTTGTTTTCTAGAGGAAAATTCATGGGAGAATTTGAATCTAGTACTAAATCCTTAAAAACAAATTGAACATTGTGGAAGTGTTAAAAAAGATGAAAATCTTTCCTTCTAAAAATTAGTCAGGATCTTATAGTAGAATTTTCTCTTTCAATTTGTAAAAGATTTTCCAGAATGGGAAATGTGTTTTGTGCTATTCTGGGAATTTTATAAGGAAAGAAATTGGGTAACCACTATGAAGTCTGAATCTAAGAGAAGGCTCAGTAATATTGCACTTTTCAAGGAATAAAGGAAGACTATTTTGAATCATTTGGGAATCTTGTCTTGGTTATGGAAACGAGAAATACCAGATTCAAAGAAATTTATTCATCACAGGCAGACATTATCTCAAAAGGACAAATGCGATGCCAATGTTTCTAAATACTCCTCCATACATAGCAACCCTCTGTCATTTGTAGAGAAATCTGATTCAGAAAACTTTATTTCTAAAGAGTTGTGAAAATCAGGAAAAAAATACCATTAATATCAGCTCAAAGAGATGATGGAAGGTTTTTTTTTTTTCTTTTTTACTGTGCCAACATAACCAATTCATTAAATGACAACTCTTAAAAAAAGAGCAGAATAAATAAACACACATCCCTTGTTGGGCATCTAGTGGGTAAACATGACAACAGCAGGTAAATTTCTCATGTTCTCAAGTTGTTTTGGTGTTACAATTCAGCTATATGTATATAGAGAAAAGCATACACAGTAAAATAATCTGCGTTGTTTTACTGTCTTAATTCCTGTATATATGACACAGAAGGGCTGTGGGGTGAAAGGAAGATGTGAGGTTTTAAATATAGCAAAAAAAAAAAAAAAAGAGGTTTGACAACACCGGACCTCAGTAGGCATGGGCAATTTGTCAATATCTTCAGGTCTCCAGAGAGCAAGAATGACTCTCAGGATATTGCAACTCTGTCTGCTTCCACCAGAGATCATAATTGGGCTATGAATTTTTATAACAGGAAAGTCTTCCTGTCAAAGACAGAGACTGACAAAAAGTTTATTTAACTGATACTGAAAGAAACTCAGAACAGAATGAATAGTATACATGGGTATCATTTATATATATAGTGCCTTTACTTCTTTCTTCTTTTTTTCTTTAAAAGTAAATTCCTGTTATAGTTTACTGGTTAGAGCTTCTAAAATGTAGCTTGTTTATGAGGATTGCTCAGCATACTGGTTTTCTGCCCAGGGACATGATATGCATTTTGGGGAATTCAAAAGCCGATTGAGGTGAGTAGAGGTCGTTCGTAAATCGAAACCAAATGATAGCAGAAGATGTGAACTAAAGCGATTTCTTTATCTGCAAAGAGCTAATTGGGCATATTTCAGGCCAAGTCTCTGAAGACACAGCTCGTGAACTCTGTCTTCTTGATGCTCTGCTCATTATAGACACTCAATAGAGGACTGGCTAATGCTAGGGAAATCCCCATCGAGGTGGTCTTTACATGACACTGCAGATTTACCTCAGGAAGGAGAGCAAAGAGAAGGAAAATGCAGTGAGGGCTTCTAGCAACTAGCTGCTTGTGGAGTACTATTTGCCTTGTCTAATTCATCTGAAACTGAAGAGTTTGTCTCTAAAGGATATCCTACTTCACAAAATCTCAAGGGACATTTGTCTTTCTGACATATCAGCTGTTAGCTAAACCTTATTTCTTACTTGGTTGTTTTTAGAGTAAATTTTGGTTCTTTGGTCCTGTGTCTGCTATTTGAGGTGGAGGATTAAATACTGCATAGATGACCTATGTATGTATCGAACAACCTAATTTTGCCACAGATACCAAAACACTATAACGATAATCTTCAATTAATCCAATTATTATCTAAATTTCATAACCTGTCCTCAATTATCTACCTTAATATTTCTAGGTAAAGAGAGATGTACTGCATTGACTTCCTGTTTTTAAAGGGTAAAACAGCAAGAGAAAGAAAGATATTGTAGATATTCACGGTGTTGTATGTGAGGAAGTTTTTGAATGACTTCAGAAACCCAAATGAATATATTGAGAAAGCAGCATTGTGAGTTCTGTCTACATGTGAACCCAAAACTAGGATTTGAGGCAATTCATTTTCAGAAGGAAGTGATGGAGTTTGAATCCTAGGAAATCTTCCTGAATAAAATGGCCATGTGTTGTAAGGTTTAGATATTTATAACCCAAAATAGAAGGAATTTTGCTAGGTGGTCTCTCCAGTTCCTTTTCGGTTATGAGAGTATGATTTCTTTCCATGAAAAGCGTAGAAAAACTTCCTTTATTGTTATATGAATGTTATAAAATGTATACTTGTCCATGAATTAGCTGATCAAAGATCATACATAAAAACTATTCAAAATACTCTGTGAATCTTTTTTAAGAAACTCTCTTTAAATAGATTTTTGTATTCAGAAATGATACTTTGTAAATACATTTTGAATTTCAAATTTAAACATTATCAAGACAAAATTGTGACTATATGTGTATGTAAAACTAGAGAGCACTGGAAAATGTGATGGATGGTAAGGGCCTTTTGCAAGGTAATTAACTTACCTATTGATTTTGTTTAAAAAATTTCTAAGTACTTAATTGACTCTCCCATTAAGATTTAAACATATACAAATAATTTTTCATTCAGAGGATAGGCGTTTGATTTATAACATCAACATATCATCATAAAAATTTAGAGAATGAGAATATCTTAATGGGCACCTGGTCTAAACATTTTAATTTTACCAGGTAAAAAGGTGGAAGTGGCCTGGCATGGTGGCTCACGTCTGTAATCCCAGAACTCTGGGAGGCCGAGGTGGGCAGATCACGAGGTCAGGAGATCAAGACCATCCTGGCTAACACGGTGAAACCCCATCTCCACTAAAAATACAAAAATTTAGCTTGGTGTGGTGGTGCGTGCCTGTAGTCCCAGCTACTCGGGAGGCTGGGGTAGGAGAATGGTGTGAACCCGGGAGGCGGAGCTTGCAGTGAGCTGATCGCACCACTGCACTCCAGCCTGGGAGATGGAGCCAGAGTCCATCTCAAAAAAAAAAAAAAAAAAAAAAAAAGTGGAAGCAAGAGATAAGTGACTTCTCTGTGTTCTATACCTCCATGCTCTGATGGACCAAGAACACCAATCTGTTGACATCTAGTCAGGTACAGAACCCCTGTATCTATATTGCATTAGAGTTATATATACTTTAGTGCTTTTAAAATTTTGTAGACATTTGATTGTGAATGGATGTTTTGTATTTTTTCTTTAAAAATAACATCATTAGAAACCATATAAAACAGAACCGCAAATACTCCCTTCTAAGGTGAAAGGTATTCCAACATTTCTTGTTTGGATGTTAGAATTTTTTCTTCAGTAAGAAATTAAGTTGAAAATGAAGTAGAACATCTTACACTGCAATTCAAGTGCAATACATTAAAAAAATAAAAACAGTGTTTAAATTGGGAAAATCCGTTTACATGTGATTAAGTTTTAATCAGTGCCCTTAACCTAGATCTCAACAGCTAAAAATGTTCTTAGCTTGACAAAATAACAACCCATCCCAAAAGACAAATACTTAAATTAAATCAAAGAAACATTTTATAAATAAAAAAAATTCACACACGCATACACACACAGACCCCCACAATACATGAAACATATAATAATGTATGTCTTTATTTGTAATGAAGTGGATTTTATACTGAATTCAGAACATAGATGCAAGTTCAACAGTTGAACTAAATCAAATAAGTAATCTTATATAAAAGGATAACTCCCTCTAGCATAAACTTATCCTGTGTGACAGATATCTCTGTAATAAAGTAAATTCCTTCAACTCAAGCAGATTGTCCAAAATGGAAACACATTGAAAGGATGAATATACTCAAATAATCAACAGAAGAGCAAAAGATAAAAATGGGAACATTTTCTGAATAATGCAGATGCCCTCCCTCCAAAAAAATTACATGTGAGGGAATACCTATATTGTCACAATTACTGGATAAGCTGCCCAATAGCTATTATACTGGTGTTTCATTAAAAATAACTATTTGCTTTATACTTTTGCAACTTGCAAAGTTATTCCTAGCAAAAAGTTATTTCTCCTGAAACAGAATAAATAGGTCATTCACAATATGCACTGGAATACATATTTTTGAAAAACAAGATCTCCACTCACCTCTGATTCTATCTTTCTGCTGGTGATTACTGTTATATTTATTTTAAAATACATACTTTATAGGAACCATCGTTACAATTAATATTTAGGACAACATTATAATTCATGTTTTAGAAACTACTAAGGCAGGAGGACAACTCCGACCATTCTACAAAAGTCTTTCAGTTAAGAAGTGATTAATTAATGGACTGAGTGGCTCAAAGCAGGGAGCCAGTCCTTAGCCAATAAAGCCCAACTCAGTGCTACCCCACTGCCCCATATTCTCTGTCCTCTCTGCTGGAACTGTCTTGTGCTGAATACATGAACACCTAAATATTCAACTCACTCCTGCCATTTCTCTGGTGAGCAATCTCCTACAACCTGTGCCTGAGACTTGGAGACTGTTTGTGGTCCATGGGCTTTAGGCGCCCCAAGGAGAGCCACGTGCACTAGTGCATCTGGATGAACTGTGGACTTTGTCTATCCACGAGAATTCAACTTCCTAAGAGCTACATTGACTCATTGATTTGTATCCAGGCTCCCGGCTCCCAATTCCCAAACAACATAAGCTCCCTGCAGCCAGGGAATTTGGTAGGTTTGTCGTGTTGTTTAGTGTCTCTTCCCTGCAACCCTCTCTCTCAGCCTCACAGTGTGTTTGGCACGTGGTAGGTGCTCGGTAAACCTACTTTGAGTGAGAGAGGGTTGTGTTGAAGAAAGGAAAGGCTGAGAGGACTTAAGATTTGAAGGTTTTCCTACATGTGTCCAGGAAGACAGAAAAAGAAAAAAAAAAAAGTGAGTATCAGATTCTTATCACCATTACAGTTATTATTGTTTTTAACCAACCTTTAGGAATTCCACTGACATTACCCAGGCAGCTGGTAGGAGAATCTGGGCTGGAGGCTAAAGGATGTCCATTGCCCCAAATCAGAAGGCGCAGAACCTCAGGTCACAATCTGAGACAACCCCTCGGGTCCCGACAGGTGTTGCCCGCCTCCCATAGGGCTCCGGGACCCCGGTCCCCGACTGCCCCCTGCCTTCTGGGGCGCTGGAGCATGCCCAGTGGCAGAGCTGGAGCCACCGAGGGCTTTTGCACCGGCGCGCTCCGCTTCTCCGGGTTTTAGCAGAAGCCTGCGGGGGGCGGGGGGTTGCGTGTGTGTGTGTGGGGGGGTAACCGCGAAACCCGGCAGCCTTGGGCGCGCGAGTGGGGAGCTCTCGCGCCGCGCAGGGCTCTCTCCCCGGTTGCAGTTGCTGAGGAGATGCTGGAGCGCGGCACCCGGCTGCTCCACCTGGCGCGCTGAGCACCTTGCGGGCAGACCCCGGGGGCCGGCGGTGGGGGGGTGCAGACTGCGGTAGAATGCACGCAGGGCTCCTCCGGCTCTGCGAGACGTCGCTCCAGCTCGGTCAGGTGCCGGGGGCCCGCCGCTCGCCACTCCACTAACTTGCCACTTGGTCGTGCCTGGTCTCCGAGGCTCGCTACGCTTTGGGTGGTGGGGGGCGGGGAGAGTGGGGAGTTAGAGGGTCTGCGGTAGCCGAAGGAGGGATCCTACCAGGGGGAGCCTGCCTGGTGCCGCTCTTCTTCCCCTCCCTGTAACTCCCCTCCCCCCCAACCCGTCGCTGCCGCTTTCCCTTCCGCCAATTCCGAGAGCGACGGGCGCCTGTGACATGCGAACGCTGCCAAGTGACGGTCCCCGAGTCTGAAGTGCCCGCGAGGAAGTGAGCGCCAACACGGGCCGCCGGCGATGACAGCCATGAAGCAGGAGCAGCAGCCCACCCCGGGGGCCAGGGCGAGCCAGGCGCAGCCGGCGGACCAGGTGAGAGTTGGCAGCTGCGGCCAGGCCCTCCCGGGAGGGGTGGTTCCAGTCCGCGCTCCCCCCGCCTCTCCTCCCAGGCTCGGCTCCCACGCCTCCCTTTTCTCACCCTCCCCCCTGCCCCAGTTCCAGGCTCTCCTGCTTATCCATGGACTCTCCGGGAAGAAGTTAGAGCCTCTGAGTGCGCTCCGGGGCCGGGCGAGAGGATGCGCAAGGTGGAGAGCCGCGGAGAAGGGGGGAGAGAGGTAAAGGGTGAAGGTGCCCCGGGGAACCCCGGCGGGCGGGCCACCGAGGGAGGGGAGAGGTGGCCAGGGCCAAGGAATGGGGCCTCTTGGCTCCCTATTAACGCACGTTGAAGAAATCTGCTGCGCTCCTGATGTCCACTTACCGGGTTCAAGCCCGGTCTTCCTATAGCCGGGACGCTCGCTGGCCAAAGCGACCCGAGTAGGCAAATGACCTTTAGGCGGACGGAGTTTTTACTTTGCTTTCTTGTTTCTTTTGAGGAGACGGGTGTGTGTTTGTGAGGTAGGGTGTTTGCGGGGGTCGATGGGGGAAGAGTGTCCCAGACATCTGTAGTCTGCTGAGCGGAACGGAGCTTGGGGAGCAGCAAGGCATTAATTATTAAGGGGAGCCGGGAAGGTGCTGGCTTTAGTGATTTGTTGGGTTTGGATGTGTTGTGTCTGCAGAGATGAGGTGCCCTGCGTGGGCTGAGGGTTATTCCTGTCTCTTTCCCGTCCTTCTACACCCGCCAACCCCTTTTTGTTTTGGTCTTTAGAAATCTGTAGCATAACCGTACCGTCGTGGATCCCCATCTTGTCTCTGTCCCTGATTTGGGGTGATTTGGGAGTTCGGTGTCGCTCTTTTTTCAAAGTTGGAGGGTCGGGAGCGCCGAGATACCCTGACGAGGAGGAGGAGGAGGAGGGAGGCTGTGCTGAGCCGGATGGAGGTGCGGTCACGTTTACATCAATTAGAAACTCTGGGCAGAGAGAGCTGCACTTAGGTCAGGGATTAACTGTGGACACGCAGGACCCAAGCACTGGGGTAGGAGGATTGGGGATCTTTGCTCGGAGTGCACTGCGAAGGCTGCTGGAGGCGTTCCTGGCAGAAACCCTCCCAGCTTATGGCTAGCATGGGATGGAGGGAGTGCACGCAGCTAGGCTCCAACAGCAACTCGGCTTTTCGCGTATTCTAAGCACTAAAGGGCCTATTAAGGGGAGCTGTCCAAATCGCCCAGGAGTGGTGGCGAGACAGAGGAGGCGATGCCAGCGATGCTGTTATTAATATTGCAGACTTGGTCATCTCTCCTGGCTTGTGGTCTCTTTTCTCCTCTTACCTCCCCTTCTCTGTTCTCTCACATATGTTTCACACAGGTGGTGGGAATTACTCAATGATTTAAAGCTCCCTTCCCGTTTATTAGTGGGAGGGGGTTGAATGTTGGCAGTTTTTACAAAGCATTTGTTTTCTTAAACTATCCTGTTTGATCCATACTCTGAGATAAGTATGAAAATATTAAAACATCATATGTTCCTTCCTTTTATACCCCTTCCTCCTAATCCCCAGCACACATCAGAATGTAAACACTGGATAGCAGATATAGAAAAATAATTTCAGGACAGGAACATGGATTTAACATCCTCTTTCAGGCTGACAGCCCTTAAATTTCATTAACAAGCCGCCGAGCCTCTCTACTGCTCTTGGAATGATGCTACCAGTAAGAATGATTAGTCAGGTGAGAGTCCCCACATGAAATCTTTGCTCACTAACCTGTGACACCAGCTGGTTACTTGAGGCGCTGCAAACAGTTCAGTGATGATGGAAGTGGGATGCAGAAGCAGAGCAGAGCACACAGGAGCTGAAAATGTATGTGTAGATAGTGGACACGCTGTCTATGCACAACAAACCCCCTTGTCAGGATTAATCTGGTACTTAAAATTCATATGAAGAGATAGGTGCAAGCTCGAATCCATTTCTCTTGTTAGTGTGCATTTTTTAATAGCCACTTCAAATATTCAGGGAGTGGCTACTTTGCAGAACTCTTGATTTAATAGAGTATTTTAAGTGCCTTTCTGAGTATTGACATGATTTGAAAATGTCAGTTTTATGCATCTTATGCATGTGTTCAAATAGATTGATTTTACAAAGAAAGTCAACTGAAATATATACATGGCACCTCACAGTGAGGGTTTTTCAAGCACTCCCAGGAAATACTCACATCTAGCATATTTTTGTTCAAAGCTTGACATATGAAATGATGGACAAAGAATGTGAATGATTTTTGTGAAAGCTTAAACTACTTTCTGTAAGACTACTAAGCTTTTATCAGCCATATTAGTCATTATGGTTTAATTCTGCAATTGCCACACAACTCTCGTGCAATACTAGATATAATAGCTTCATAAAGATGTGATTAGTTGTGTGTTTTCTATAATATTTCAAAAAAAATTCATAAATTTAAATTAAAATGTACCTTTATGAAATTATACCTAGTAGTTAAATAGCACATATGTTCCAACAAATCAATCACTATGCATTGATTTTGAATGATTTAAGCTATTGAATGTTTCCAAAAATGTCTTCTAGTTTCTATGGTAAAGATTTTTATGAAACCTCAAAGATGCCTTGTACTGAGGCCATCAAACACCTATTTCCACTTATAGCACAGTGGAAGACCATAATCCTTCCTCTAACTGAAAATGGTTATGAACCATATAATTTGGTTACAGTTACAGTCCTGTAGAGGGCTCAACCTTCCTGTTTTATTTGATCTGTTACTGTACTCTGGCACAGGGTGCCATGACAAGAGGACATGCCCTCCCTCCCTAGAAAAAGGTGACAACAAGAATAGGAGGGACCGTGTAGCGACCGTGTATTTTATGAATATTCTGAATCACTGGAAATATTTTTATCATCTTAGTAATCTTTCTTTTAAAGATTCTTTGATTAAAAAATATTTATGACAGTTATTTTTGTTGCTTTCATAACACTCCACATTTACAAAATGTCTAAAAACAAATGCCTTGACATGACTAGACACAATCATTTCTTAACATGATCAGTATCTCAATTAACATTGAAAGAGCTCAGAACTTTAGTGGCTAATTGTAATTTATTATTATTTTAAAAAATCACTTCCTGAATGTTTGCCACAGGCAGAGTACTATTCTCAGGGTTCATAAAGTAACATTTATTGAATGTATTTTTCTATTTGATTCCTAAAGCAGTTTTTTGAGGTTAGTCCTGTTTTTATTCCTATTTTAGAGATGAGAATACAGAAGATTAAGGAAGTTATTGTGGAAGTGAGACTTAGCCAGGAACTCATGGAGGTCTGAAGCCTCAACTTTTAACTTCTATACAATCATGATACAACATATTTCCATTATAAGAATGAAAGTAATTGCAAATTATATATGTATGTGTGTGCATGTGCACAAATTTACCTTGAATATAAAACGAATGAATAATTTGTTTAAAGCTTCAACTATACATATAAATCACAGCTCTGGAAATTTTAGTTAACTTAATATCACGCTACTGATCTAAATAATATAAAATAACAAGATAGATCCTCATAAATTTATAGGAACTTTTCTTGATCTTTGTATGATTTGTCTCTGATGACGAGACTCTCAAGGTTTGTTAAATGAGTATATATATTTTTTAATGGTCAATCAGACAAGGTTTAGAATTTGTTCACATTTCCACCAGGTGGCACCCTTCTGCTGACTCCAGTGGGTAAAAATGTTGCCTAAAAAGCGTGGCCGTTCTCTCAGCTCCAAAAGCAAAACAAAAATAACCACACAAAAACAAAAACAACAAAAACAAAACCATCCCACTTTTCAGAGTATGACTAAAAAGCATATTTTTAAAAGCAACTATTTGACTACAAAGACAGCACTTGTTATGCATTTTCTTTAAAAAATGCATTTTGGTAAAAAACCAATCTCTTACGATTGAACGTGAAGCTGTCACTTGATGAAATCATTCATGACCAGAATTGAGATCAAATGTGTAATGTGTAAAATGCCTTCTCTGAAATATCGATGTGCTTTAGACATTTAGGTAATATCAACTTAAAATATTTCAATACAGAAATTGATATTCAGTATTTTTATTCACCTTTGGTCTAGCAAACCAGATTAAAATATTCAAACATATGCTTAATGAAAAATTGCAGAAGAGTTATTCTTCCATGTGCCCTTTGCTAATATATACATGTCATAATTTGATCAATAAACTATTGTTTTTAAAACACAACCTTGAAAAGAGCTTTCATAAATCATATGGAAACATTTTAATTAATAAAAAATGTATTACTTCGAATTATTCAACATATAAAATGTCATATTTAATTGGGGTAGAGTTCTATATAATTTGGTTATAAAAGATAATATACATTAAATAAAGATGTTATATGGAAGTCTATGATTTGAGAAAAAACATGCATTTCCTACTCTCCCTGAAATTCTTATTTTTATATATAAATATAATATATTATATAAATTTATCATCTAAATATAATATATTTTATAAATTTATAATATAAATATTATATTTAAGGTATTTTGTTTATTGAGTTAAGAACATACCACAAAATATCTGTTGCTTAGAATCTTCTAATATATCTATATATCTGTTTGATTATTTCAGGATCTGAGCAAATGGTGCATTTTAAAAAGATTAAATTATATAAAAACAACTTAAAGAAAATTGTATTATTAAATATTAATGCTGCATTATCTTATGAAGCACATTACATTGGAAACAAAACAACCAAATTTCTCCCAGTCTGAGTAAAAATAAAGCAAATTCAAAATTTTGGTTTCTTGAATTATTTATGATTACAGAATGTCTTAAGCTTTACTACTTATAGGCACATTTTAAATTTACTTACAGTGTGACATGTAGCAGGCACAATGCCAGAATGCTGTGACTAAGATTGTGAGATTTTGTGCTATCAACCACAAATATTTATTCATCACTGTCTATGGGTTATGCACTGGAAGTGCACAGAGTCAAGTTTATATCCCAGGTCCACCAAAGACCAGTGTGTTTTCTTGGGCAGGATAACTGAATTTCCCCATTTCATCTGTGAATGGAGGTGACTGCGGTTCCCTTTAGATGTTTGTTCTAAGGGTTAAATGAAATAATATGTAGGAGTTTTTGAATAAGGCCTGACTTATACCAAGTCTTCTTATTGAATGGGTAGTCTGGGAATAAGAGCCTAGACAAAATAGGAAAAAAAAAAAAAATCTTGGCCTGATGCAGTGGCTCGCACTTGTAATCCCAGCACTTTGGGAGGCTGAGATAGATGGATTGAGCCTAGGAGTTCTAGACCAGCATGGGCAACGTACTGTGACCTTGTCTCTAAAACAAACAAACAAACAAAACAAAAAAGAAAGAAAAAAGAAAAGAAAGAAAGAAAGAATTAGTAGGGTTTAGTGGCATACTCCTGTGGTCCCAGCTACTCAGGAGGCTGCGCTGGGAGGATTGCTTGAGCCTGCGAGGTCAAGACCACAGTGAGCCGAGATTGTGCCACTGCACTCTAGCTTGGGCAACAGAACGAGACCCTGTCTCAAAAAAAAAAAAAAAAAAAAAAAAAAAGCCTCAGGATTATTAAGCCATGTATAGCTGATAACATTATTTTAAGTTTACAGACAACCACATTTTGCAGTACACGTATTGGTATGATTACGCATGAGTTTTTGGGTGCATGCAAATATTATATTAATGGATTTGGACATCAAACCTATTTTGGCAGGCATCCAGATTTCAAAATATTCTGTTACATCCTGACTTTCATTCAATCAAAATTGAATAGTAAAATTCTTTACTGTTCTACTCTGTAAGAAGTCAGGCTAAAAGTAAACTTTGGCTAATTCTTACCAAGAGTTGAATTAGCTGCTGAATATGTTGCACATTGTTTTCACTGGAATGTACTTCCCAAGGTAATCAGCATGAGAAAGAGGATATTTAAAGGAAAGACAGATGGGATTTATAGAAATATGTCAGGGAGTGAGATTTCAGTCAATGTAGCAGGAGAGTGTGCTTGGCAGTGGAGCCACCAAGAACCCAGGGTGCATGTCCCTATTGTTATGGGGAGGGGCATGGAATTGGATTAAACATAAGTCAAAAGACTTTTTCACAAATTTTTTCTACAGCTTTTTCTGTGTAACCTTTAAACACACATGTATGCTTCACTTATTAAAATCATCTCCATATATTTTCATACTTGCTAAGTGACTTGTGTGTCCTAACCAAGTTCATGTATGACTAACATTAGAATGGGGGCCATATACTAAGACATACATCAACCAAAAAAAGGTTAGAGGTTTTTCCATCTGAACACCTGTACAAGGTCCAAAAAGAAGCCAGATAAATGATAAAGGGACTGTAAACTTCTTCATAAACTTATATCTTTATGGATAGTTAGAATTATTCTTGCTCTAGTAAATGCTGCCCTGCCTTGAGAAGTCGTGGAATTTAGTATTGATTATTCCCAGCATATTCTTGTTTTAAAGTTTTTATTGACCTGATCCACAAGGTTTCTGGCAATAACCAATCTCTGTTTATTTGTCCCTATCTAATAGCACCTGTTCTCTAAGGCTTTTAAAATTAGCACTCACCTTCTTTCTACATGGTAGACATTCTTATCATTGACTACATATTAACTCAAGGAATGGTCGTCATTTTCAGTATAGCAGAGAAGGCTGGGAAGTAGGTTCAGTGGGGAGACTGGGGCACTGAAAAGAAAGCTCTTCTATTGTAGATTTATGTTTGTTAAGCTTTCCTAAATTCTTAGAATCTCAGGCATATCCATTTGTAATGGTAAATGTGTCACCCACTGCCAGGCTAAATACAGAAAACTCAATTTTATCCAAAACTGATAAAATAAATATTTTGAATTGTTTTGTTCTGTAACTGATGTGAACAGTATTCTTTTAATGTCTTCCATAAAATAAAGAAAAATTTTCTAAGTTTTTCATGCCATAGTTTATTTAAAAGTTATTAAAATATTCTATAACATTTTTGGAATTGCCAAATGATTTTCAAATTTAATTACATTTTGGGGAGAGGCAACGTGATGTAAGACTGAGAACAAAGTCAAACAGATTTCAGATTGATTCCTTCCTCTGCCATTTACTGGGCAATTTATAATCCCACTAAAATCATTCTTTCATCTTGAAAAGGGAGAGGATGATGAGAATGTTGCAATAATTAGAGAATCTATGTGAATGAGTTTTTATTGCATCTGGCTCAAGCTTGAAACCTAGTAAGTATTTTCATTCTTAATGCTATCATGCTTCTAGATCATCTGAGAAGGATATTTTCTTCTTTTACAAAAGTAAATTTGCACTTATGTTAATGAAAATGCTGAATGTGTGTGTGTACACCATTATCAAATATATACACACTATACACACACACATATATATATTTATGATCTAAATTCTATGGGTCTTTTATAGGTAGATTATTATAGGGCATTAGATGAAAATGAATTTGTGACCACTGATTTCTACTATTTTTAGATGAAGAGTCTATTTTCACAAAAGACTTAGAGTCTTGTTTGATATGTTCATGGTTTAATATTCTCTTTCCAGAAGTTTGGTCCCCAGGGATGATTCACTTAGAAATTCTTTGCATATAGGAACAGGTGATATTATTTAGTTGAAATTTAAGAAAAGTTAGTTGAGTGCAGAATCAAAACAGACTTTACATTTGGGAATGCTCTCCAGCCAAGGTATGTATTTTCTAACTTTAATACTATTGTTATTTGTCATGGTTACTGGTTTTCTCAGGTCAAGACAAAATAACTATGTATCAGATTATAAAAGATAGCAAATGAAGAAAAATGAGGATAAAAGCTATTTTTATTATTTTTATCCCCACTCTCTTTTTGATATGTAAATGAAGATTCAGTTTCTTATTCCATCTGAGAAACTCTGCTCTGAAAACAGAAATGTGACAAATCTGTATTACATAATCAAGAACTTGAGTGTCAGGCTGCCCTGTGATTTATTTTCAAATAATGGACCAGAGAGACCACTTGAAGTTGCATTAATAATGCTTGTACAGGGAGAAATAGGCCTTTCTTGTTATTGCAACATGGGTTTACTTTTGGCAAGAGTTGAGTAAGTGAAAACTCTGATATTCATACTTACATTAATCAAATCTCACCTCCAGGAATGGTTTTAATATAAGTTAATCAATGCAAAACATGGCTCTTTTTTTTCACTTCACATGTTTTAAAACAAGTACTAGAAGTCTTTCATAAAGCAATCCTTTAAATCGATGTGTCACAAATTTGCATTGATAATTCTTCTCTCTTAGACACAGAATAGAAGATGAGGAACTGAGGCAATGTTTGAATAGAGGTAAAAATATATCTTTTTGAGAGGAAAAAAAACTGAAATCCACGAAGGATTCCTCAAATTTAGAATAGGTCATTTGTTTGGCAAAATTAGTCTATAATTTAAATTTCCTAGGATCTATGAAATTATGTATAGATTTTCTATCTACCTCACTAGCTTTTAGGAACTTCAAGGGAAAAGACGATACGTTTCACTTGTATGTACCTTTTTAGAGTACTTTAAAACATAAGTGGTCCAATAAATAAAGTGAACATATTTTGAAGCCATACCCAACATCTTCATCAGGGTTATTTCCTTTTTTCTGATCTTAGGAATTGTGTGTACCCTACTTCTTGACAACCATATTGAGAGTGATAGGCATGTGTGAATTGAACCAGGAGTTGAAATGAAAGAGACTCCCCCTCCTTCACATTTATGAAGGTTGCTTATAATTGCTCCAAAATGAGATTTACTCAACTTTAGGCCACTGTGGCATGATGAGTGGCTCATTATTACACATTTCTATTTGCTCAGAGTCAGTATCTCTGTATTCCAGGATGGTACTTTTCGTTCCTTCATCTCTCTTTGCATGAATGCCATCTCCAAACCCAAATCCAGTTCCCTCCGCCTCTCTACATTTCTGAGAGCCATCGTCTGTCTAAGAGTTGATTGACTTGCTGACAAAGAATACTTTGATATTGGCTGGGCACAGTGGCTTGTGCCTGTAATCTCAGCACTTTGGAAGGCCGAGGCAGGTGGATCACCTGAGGTCAGGAGTTTGAGACCAGGGTGGCCAACATGGTGAAACCTTCTCTCTACTAAAAATACAAAAATTAGCCAGGTGTGGTGCCGCATGCCTATAATCCTAGCTACTCAGGAGGCTGAGGCTGGAGAATTGCTTGAACCCAGGAGGCAGAGGTTGCTGGGAGCCAAGATTGTGCCACTTAACTCCAGCCTGGGTGGCAGAGTGAGACTCCATCAAAAAAAAAAAAAAAAAAAGAAAAGAAAAGAAAAGAAATAGTTGGATATTCGTAGCAGCATTGCCTTTCTAAATTCTTTCCTTCAAATAGCCATGACATGAATGATAAATGATGATAACATTCAGATAAACTGTTGTTTCCTGAATGTCACACCTTTGTATTCAAATCAGGAAACAGACGAGGGAGAGGTGAAGTGACTTGTCTCAGGTCACACTGTTGTTTAGAATTAGAAGCAGTACTTGATTCTGGGTCTCTTTCCATATAGCCATTCCCAGATTCTGCTGCTGATACAAAGCCTTTGGTGGTGTCATGGTGGCACATCTGCCTTCCTTGCCACTTGACATAAGTATAACCTTTTTTTAAACAAACAAACAAAAAAAACCACGTTTTAAAATGCTTTGTGTCCATAGGCAAAGCTCATTTGACATTTCTTGATTTCTCCTTTGTGATGAGCTAGTTCTAGGTCAGTGGTCCTTAGACTTTTGGCACCTGGCCACCAGACATCACAGAAGTGCATATGCATCTTCTGTACTTTGCCATGGCAAGGGGTTACACCCAAAGCCATAATGCCATTCTGAACGTAAACTGTGAAATTCACTACTCCAGTGAAATGGCAGTGCCACCACTACACAAACAGAAGTTGACTTTCTCAAGCTTCCCCTCTTACTCTCAGCATGAATAAGCAACTGCTGATATCTACACACAGCATTTGAAATTGCAACTCCCAGCAATGTAGTAGCAATTGGGTGAATCCCTCCTAAAGGAGAGATGCTCTTAAAAACTGGGGAATGCATGCAGGTAAATTTTAGAGCTTTCTTGGGACATTAATGGAAACAACAGACTTCTGATACACTGGGATTCTTGGTAAGAAAGGCTTTTGCCCTGGGCGTGGTGGTGGGCTCCTGTAGTCCCAGCTACTCGGGAGGCTGAGGCAGGAGAATGGCGTGAACCCGGGAGGCGGAGCTTGCAGTGAGCCGAGATCTCGCCACTGCACTCCGGCCTGGGCAACAGAGTGAGAATCCGTCTCAAATAAAAAAAAAACAAAAAAACACAATTTCCAGAAGCTGATTATTTGTATTTCCAGACAGAGTTTTCAGAGCACCAAGTTCCGATACAGACCAGAGAAATGTTTATATGCTAAATAAATAAGTCCATGAGAATAATTTTTGAGACACATGTAATTATTTTTAGTGGATAGACCCAGGGATTTCTATTCATTTAACCTGACTTTAAACCCTAGAGCCTTGACATACTAGTTTGAGCAACTTACCCAGCCTCTCTGTATCTGATACTTCATCTGAAAATGAAATGATGTTTATTTTGCAGAACTGTTGTGAGGGTCAGCAATGAAATAGGTTTACTATCCAAGAGATGCTGAAAAATGGTGGTGCTTATTATTTGGTTATTAATATGTGTTGGGTTCTTATACCAGACATAGACAGAATGATGGAAAATCAAATTATGTTGGATGTTGAAGTTCCCAGAAGTTGGAAACACAGCTTTAAAGCACCTTTTGTCATTGTTTGACATTGGAAGCTTAAGGGCATCTTTAATATTGAACTCCTGTTTTTGTTGGTATGCAGATTATATAGAGTCCTCCTGACTCCAATGCAAACATGGATTGAGAGTTGGTTAAGAAGCTATATGGCATCCATTTTTATATTTCTTATCACGCAGAGATAAACAAAGTTTATGTTTTGAAAATGGAAAACTGAATATGCATTTACTTTTCTGAATTTGTTTTTTTTCCCTTCCCCATCCCCATGGTTAAATTCCATCTCATGCTTATAATGTATTCTGCATTTGGAGTGCAGCTTCGTTCCTTCTCAGAGCTACAGTTCTTGAGCTGTAACAGCGAATCCAAAAAAACTAATATGGAATCACAGATGGTGCAAATATTTGAAAATAGGTAAATACAATCTAGGATTAGCTGCTTGGACTCAGAAATGTCAGCTTCACATTGCTTATTGGTCACATAAGGCAATTTTAGTTAAGGAAAACCCAGGACAAAACCATCATGATATAAAATTGCTGGTTTGAAGATGTGCAGCATAACAGGCCCATAATTGTTACATAAACCTCAAAATGAGTCATTCTGTAACAAGAAAAAGGTATTTTAGAGAGATCACAAAGCACCAACAGGTTATACAGGGCTAAAAAATTAAGCAGATACCATAACATGTTCCTGTTGTACAGTACCATCTGCTGACTTCCATTTACAGCCAATTTTTAAGGAGAAAATATCCATTCTTATGGGTGTGCTTTAGGTAGGCACAGATTAAATGACCTGAGCATGAGATGCAACAGTCAAATTGCCAGCGTAAAATCTGCAGATGGTAATTATTAGTAACATGCACTGTGGGCTCATAGTTCTGACTCTGAGAGTCTTAAATAATAGAATCCCATTTTCTTTCCATTATCCCCCTTTAAGATGTATATATATTTTGAATGAATCTTACAACCGACTATGTGATTAAGTTACATGGTTTACTGATAAGGCAGTTGAGAACGATAAAGCCTGATTTGCTCAAATTCATACAACTGATCAATTTGGTATAGTAGAAAGAAGAGTTCCTCCCACCTAGGTTAAGAGTTGGTAGAAGGAGCCTCACTCAATTATCAGAATCACAGAAATCACTTTGGATTGTCTGTGATGATGTCGATAAAGAAAAAATTGATGAGAATGTAAGTGGAAAGTTTCCAGCTGGTTTAGGATTTTATTTTTATTTTTGGTAGCAGGTTTAATAAGAAGATGTATTATACAGATTCTATCTGGAAGCAATAAGGTTAACTAGCATGGTTTGTGTAAAGTCTGGATTTTCTGCAGTATCTCATTTTCCTGATGAAGTAGAAGAGAGTAGGAAGGCCCGTTCCAGATCAGACATGAAGATCTATAAGACAGCATTGATCGCTTTCAATGTACATGTTTCCAAATGAAAAAATATGGTTCTCATATAAGTATGTAGTGAATATCTATCAAGAATTTAACTTATTAAAGGAACCGTCAAGACGGTAAATTTGGTTCAAACAGTATTTGAGGAAGAGAGATTTATATAGTCTGAAAAGGAATGGCTTACAAAGTTTGCAAAATTAAATACCAAACTGGTTAATATTCAGGCCATAACTTTTGTGTTTGTCTTTGATAGCAGACAGAAATTTTTTGGTACTTATATATTTTCTATAATTAACATCTAACTTTATAGACTGTGGGCCTATGTAATAGCAAATAGTAAGAGAAAATAGGGTACATTCTCCTAAAATTCTATAATCATATGTCGGCTGATTAGATAGCGCCCCAGTTTGACATTGAAAAGATGAATGTATAGTTATACTTGTTTTTATTTACAGTTCTTAAATTGTTTTCCTAACATTCCCAAGCTCAGAAAAATTGTGCAATCTGGGCCTACACTTGATGTCACAGCCAACCTCTTAAGCCATTTTATTAAAGTTTTCTATAAACCCTATGGAGCTTCCAGTGTCAGATTTGATTCACCAGCAGTGAGGTCCTGGAATGCAGCCAGTCAGCCAACATTGCTTGTCAGGTTTGTCCCAAGAAATTGATGCAGGTGTCTGTGAAGGCTAGAGGAGAACAATTTGGTAGTCTCAAATAGCTTTTCTTTGGAGAAGATGCGATAGGACAATTGCACACAAGGAAGTGAAAAACCATTCTTGGAGGATTTAGCAAAATGAGGTTCAGATCAAGCTGCATGGTGGTAGTTGTTCCTTGAGATGGCTACTTTTAGAAACTGCCCTTAGGGAGAAGAGAGATTAACTACCAACATGGTGTGATTTAAGGCATATCATAAATTTTTCATTCCCTTGTGACTCACATCCCTGACTGTCAGTGTTCTGAAAAATAACTCTTCTCATTCATCTGCATAGCTCCGGCTTCCACCATGACTTCCTTTGTTCCTTTAACTTCTGGCTGGGCAGGGGATATTAACAATTTATGTCTAATTTGTATTCATTTCCTGCTCCATGATTGCTTAGTATGCTCTGTCTTGAGAACCCATATTTGGGGGCCAAAGAAAATGAGGGCCTTATGAATTTAAGAGGGGTGGGGAACAGGAAGAAATAAACATATGAATGGGATTGGGAACCTCAAGAGAGAATCACCACTTGCACATGGGGCAAGCTACCTCCCTTCCCTTGCCCTTTCCTACCAGTTTTAAAAACAAAAAAGTAAGTTTACATGAGTACTTCTGTGCAGTGTAAAAAGGGGTTCAATGAATAATTTGGAGTTTAAGAAACTTATTGAATTATTGAACCTTAGTTTCCTAAAATATCTTTTACTTTCTCCCGGAAAAGACCAGCACTATTCAACAGTACATACTGGAAAGATGAAAATGTTCTGTACTGGTGTTTTCCAGTATGATAACCACCAGCTACACATGGCTATCATGTTAAACACTTGAATTGTGACAGTGACACTGAAGAATTGTATTTTTAATATTACTTAATTTTAATTAATTTAAGCTTAAGTAGCTGTATGTGGCTAGGGCTACTATATTAGAGAATCAGTTTTAGAACACTATCCAAACTTTAATGTGGGTATGAATCACTTGGGGATATTGCTGAAAAGCGGATTCTAGTCCAGTGAATGTGAGGTCGGGTCCAAGATTCTGCATTTATAGCAGGTGCCCAGATGATGCCTAGTCTGTGGACCACACTCTGAGAAGTAAGGCTTTATTTCTCAAAAGCAAGGATTCTCTAATCCTAATTTATGTCTTTTAGCCAGGCTGACACTTGTCCTAGAAGATGAGTCAGATGAGCCTGTAGCAAAATTACAAAATATGACTTTCAAATTATAAAAAGGAAAGAATTTCAGTGACGAAATTATTGGTATTTTTATTATTGACAGTAGCTAAAATTTTGCATCTATACTATATATATATATGTTGTATATTTATATTTTATATATTTTATAAAAATTTTAAAATATATTTATATATAAATATGTTATATTTATATACAAACATTTTATATTTATAATATTTATATTTTTGTATTATGTAATGTAATCATCAATTGCTTAAATTTTATTTAATCCTCACCATAACCTTATGTAATAGATTCCACTTTTATTCCAGTTTTGCAAATGAGGATCTGAGGTTTACTAAAATTAAGAGACTCCCAAGACTGCACAGGTAGTAATTGCAGAAGCTGTCTTTTGATCACATACAGTCTTACATATTATAATAACCATCAACTTCTTTCCTCTTATTAAGTGGAGGCCAATGATTTCCCACTTGTGGCTGATCAATAAATCATATCTGATTCTTTTCTACAAATGATAATAGTAAAGCCAATACTAGTAGTTGTAGTAGTAATGCTCACTAGAACTCTGTGTACAAGTTAGAACTCTCATCCTCACTTTAAAGATGAGGAAATTGAGGTTCAGAGAGGGAACCTCTTTGATTATATAATTTGATTATGACCACATAACTTGTAGGTGGCAGAACCGGGTTTTGAACCTGGATTGTCTGCCTCTGGAGTCCATGCCCTTGTCTATTCCAGTAGACAGTTTCTCATGTGTTCAGTGAGCACCTGCTGTCTTAGGCAATGTGCTGTGAGCATGGCCACTGCCTTCTGTATATTCAATTGAAAATGGAGTTTACTTTAAAAATTTTAATCATGTGTAATTTTATGTCTATCAAAAATATTTTAAGACAAAAGGTCACTCTTTATTGTCCAAAATGTATAATTTAGTTTGTATCATCTTTGAAGCCAATTTTTAAATTCTTTTGTCATCTATGAAGCTGATTTTTTAATTGTGCATATTTAGTTTTAGATCTTACCTCCACTTTTTTATTAGTGAAGAACTGGTGAGCACTGTAAGACGTGTACATGTATGTGTGTGTATGTGTGTATATGTGTATATATTAATGTAAACTTTACAATTTAGAAAAACTGAAAATTGTCTTCCTTGTCTCCTTGAACTTGAACAACAAATTGGCTTCATCATTTTATGAAAGAGAAGGTGAATGCTTTGCTCCCGGTTTGTCAGTAACCTAAGCATCTGATTTAAGCCTTATTTTTCAGAGGTCTTCGTCATTTTGTTTAGTTCAGGAGTCAATGCTAACAGAGTCTATTTTTTTCACTTCCAGTTTTAAATAAAACACATAGTCTTCTTTAATTTCTGAATAACATATTCATGTAGGTCAAACATCAAATATTATGCGAATATATACAGTGGAACGTCTCCTTCCCAGAGTTGTTCCCCAGCTGTGCAGTTCCTCATTCTATCATTCTTTTGATAGTTAATCACTAATGTTATTTTCATTTCTTTCTTCCAGAGAAATGTTTGTAGTTTCAAGCTAGTCTAGACACATTCTTTACCTCTCCTTTTATAAAAATGTTAGCAGACATGTTTATTTTAAAGTGCATGACATTGCTTTTGTTTTGTTTTGTTTTGTTTTGTTTTTGTTTGTTGTTTGTTTGTTTGTTTTTTGAGACAGAGTCTTGCTCTGTGGCCCAGGCTGGAGTATAGTGGCGCGATCTCGGCTCACTGCAAGCTCTGCCTCCTGGGTTCATGCCATTCTCCTGCCTCAGCCTCCTGAGTAGCTGGGACTACAGGCGCCCACCACCACGCCTGGCTAACTTTTTGTATTTTTAGTAGAAACGGGGATTCACTGTGTTAGCCAGGATGATCTCGATCTCCTGACCTCGTGATCCACCTGCCTCAGCCTCCCAAAGTGACATTGCTTTTTTTGATAAAAACCTTGACATTATCAAAATAGACCCTCTAAAAGTTGGCTTCTTTAAAAAATGTTCCTCCTTTTTTCATGATAAATTAAATATTATGTGCCTCATAATCTGATAAGTGATAGCCAATCTTGGTGCAGGTGTGTTTACTTTGCCCTTGCCTACATACAGAAGGGAAGAGCCATGCTCTCCACACGTTGCCTGACAAAGAGTAGGTGCTCATTGAACACCTGAGACACTGTCTACTGGAATAGACAAGGGCATGGACTCTAGGGGTAGACAATCCAGGTTCAAAACCCGGTTCTCCCACCTAGAAATCATGTGGCCCTAGTCAAATTACTTTCCTTCTCTGAACCTCAGTTTCCTCATCTTTAAAATGAGAACAACAAACTAACTTGCACGCAGTGTTCTATTGAGCATTATTACTACAACGACTACTATGAATACCACTACTATCATCTGTGGAAGAGAGTGGCTACTTTACTGGTCAACCACAATCAGCGCATCATTGGCCTCAATTTAATAAAGAAAATAAATTGATGGTTATTATGATATGTATGATTGCATGTAACCTAAAGATAACTACTGCATTTATTAGGTATTCTGTTTTGGATATCCCTTAACCTCTCTGAACCTCAGCTCCCCATTAGCAAAACTGGAATAAAAGTATTCGATATGTTGGCATCCACTTCAATGCTATATCTGTGCATGTGTGTGTGAATATGTATGTATATATACGTTTATTTATATAC
This sequence comes from Pongo pygmaeus, assembly GCF_028885625.2. Taxonomy (NCBI): domain Eukaryota; kingdom Metazoa; phylum Chordata; class Mammalia; order Primates; family Hominidae; genus Pongo; species Pongo pygmaeus. Next base: position 30,054,728 of record NC_072384.2, on the reverse strand, counting down.
ATGCTTTCCAACTTAGGATGGGGTTAGGTCCTGACATAACCATTGTAAATCAAAAATATCATCGGGTCAAAAATGCATCATAAATTGAAACTATCATAAGTTCCTCTACCTATTATGGGATTGTGGTTTCTACTGGATGCGTGTGGCTTTCACACCATGGTGAAGCCAAACCATCATACTCGAGGGACCATCTAGATAGCATCGGTCTACATATGTTAATGGGGATCTTAACAAATTAAAAGTAGAAAAGCTTCCTCCTTATCCCCAGCATTAGACTCAAGTATGTATCCCAGCTTTTGCATATTTTAATAAGTTGAAAATAATTAATGAGCCTTTCCTAGTAGATGGGTAAAAGAAAAGGGCTATTATTGAAATATTCTGAAACACAATTTTATACCTTATAAGATATTCATGTTAAGGAAACAATAAAATAATATTTAGAAATTTTAATGTAGAATTGAACGAGTTCCCTCTATTTTCTTTTATAATAAGAAAGATATTATATTCCTGGATGTTTGAATGACACTGTGAAGTCTAAAGGCTAGTAATGGACATAATCCAGCATTATGAAAATGTTGTTTCTGTATTATTATTAAAAAATATAGAGACTCTAAATGCATGATAATGAATACATGGGGTGCTTACATTTTCTTATATACTGTGGGATAAGCACAATTTGAGAAATGAGAGGCATTTCTTTAAAAAATAGACTGTGCTTCATTCACCTGTCTTAGCCTAAAAAGGCTATATGTTGCTGTCAGTCACAGCAAATCACCCTCTCAGTGAATAAGAAGGAGAATAATAATAGTTGAGGTAAGGATAGAAGACCTTAGACTTTGCAGAATTCTTTTATGTTTGCAAAGAAAAATTACTTCGATAAATTATAAGCTTATGGATTTTTTTGTCCTTAACTCCTCATATATTGAGGAAGCTAAGAATTATTCTAAACTTGGCAAATTTATTTGGTCAAAATATTCCCCTCTATTCCATCAAGTAGTAATGGAATTTAACAAACACACCATGAAGAAAAATAGCAGCATTGAAATGTTTTATTGATCCATAAGGATGACCAGCTCTACCAAGACTCCAAACCATTTCACAGAAGGAATTTTTAGTTAAACTATTCTTAACAACAGGAAAAATAAGTTATTTCTTTTAAGATTCTGTAAAGATTGTAGAGCTATTTAAAATCAAATAACCTCTTTTCTCTGAAAAATTTTAAAGAAAAATCAATTTTTTACAATGCACCTGCTGAATTATTGCAGGGCATATTTTGTAGCTGCTTATCTTTTAACACAAAGAAGAAACTTGTAGTTGTTAATGCTTCTAGGAAGTCAAGCTACTGAATGGAAAGTGGTTTTTAGAGTTCAGATTAGGCCTTAATCTTGATGTCCTGCTGGGAATATTAGGAGATCTATGGGCATGGTTGAGGAGAGGTACACTGATAGAAATCAACTAGGACTTTGATAATTTTTTTCAAGAATCTTATTAAGTAACCCAGACAGAAAAGGTACATGAAATGTTACCAGGAAGATTCCTGATTTCATATTATAAATACTGAATAGGTATGACTTAAAATAAATTTTAATCAGTCACTAATTACATATTCGTACCTAAAATTTGGGTAATGGTACCATTTGATTCTATCATAAGGAATCAAGCCTCTTGTGTGTTATAATCCAGGATCTTTAGGTCAAACCTCTTGCTTTTGTGAATTAACCTGGAAATCCTGTCAGATCTTCTAATTACGGTGATATAGGGCAGTTTAATAGGAAGTCAGGATTCCCTTGGCCTCTGAGATTTCAGTGTTTGGTGGAGTACCAAGCTCTCAGTTTCACCAGCTACTGCAGAGTCTTATGACATACCCAATGGATTAATTATAAGTTGTGCCCCTGAATACATCTAACCTTGACATCCTGTCACTAGAAATGTGCATATGTATATAGACACCCAGACTGATGCTCCAAGGAAATGTTTCTAGATTGAAGGGGTGGGAGTAGGCATGAAAAAAAGTCCTTTCTGCTTATTTATCTCATTGTCCATGGAGGTAACTATTTATATTGGAAGGACCGAGGGTAAACCCAAGAACTCTTGATTATAATGACACTCTGTCCCTCCGTCCCTGCCTCCCTCCCTCCCTGCCTCCCTCCCTTCCTGCCTTCCTTTTTTAAGCAAAAAAGCAACAGGAAATAAAGAAGTGAATAAAAGTTGTCTCTTTTCCTGAAAATATACATCACTTAGTAAACACATCTCACCCCTGTTTTGATTTGTGAATAAGGACAACTTAAAAGCTGTCTTCTAATATGAAACACCTTAACACTAAGACCTTGCAAGGTGCATCTGTTCTTTTTATCCTGGACATTAAAAAATAATTTACAGACAAACAGTTTGGGTGTGAAAATACTTAAAATGGACAGCTTTCATTGTCTTTTAAGAAATCATGATGGACGTTCTGGTGAATGTCTGTGCTAACCTGAAGATATTGAGAAAGTATTTTAGGCAGATTCTGTTTTATCTATTACTTCATATCATATCACTCCCTTATTCGGTGGCTTAAAACAACCATTTTATTTCTCGTGACTCTGTTGGTCAGGAGCTCAGGTGGCTTGGTGGGCAGTGCTTCTGGTCCAAGTGTGATTGTTTATCTTGACTGCATTCATCCGGTAGCTGGAAGGTCAGGAAGACTTCACTCATATGTCTTGTATATTGTTGCTTTTTCATAATGACCTCTCTTTCTTTCTCCACATGGGTAGTTTGAACTTCTTCATGCATGGGTCCTAGCATCTCTTACCAGGAAGTTGCCTTCTAAAAGGGATTATTCCAAGTACCCAGGGAAAAAAACCCTGCAGATCTCTTAAGAATCAACCTTAGGAGTTATGGAGCCTCTTTTCTGCCACATTTCCTTGTCAAAGCAGGACACAGGAGGCAGCCCAAATACCAAAGGAGGAAAAATGAATTTCTTGTTTTCATAAGAGAAATGGTAAGGACTGTGCAGTCATCTCGGATCCACCACAGACTGTCATTGGCCAAAACAACAGAACTGTATCTGGATACAGACATTCACTATAATAGGAGCATGTGGATGATTTAAGAATGTTTGAATGTTGAAAATATTATAAGGATAAAAGTGATGTCATGATGTCAGTGCTGTATTCAGCCATAATTTGTCAACACATACCATCAGCCGTAATCTATCAACACATGCATACAAGTTATAATTTATAGAAAACAGTCTTTCATGTGCAGTGATGCTTAGAAAGATAAGAATTTACATTTTCACTGTAAAATAGAAATAAATATAAAGCAATCACCTTTATATAGATGTAGTTATAAAATATATTCATTTGAGAATAAATCTAACGTCCCGCTTGGTTGAAAAAGACGGTATGTTCTAAATAATCTTTTAGCTCCAGGGAAATTATGACCATCTAGAGTAATTTTGTGTCAAAAATTAAAATATACAGCTAGACTTCTCAGAAGATGTATATTTTAAGGAAGGGACAAGTACACAGAAGTTGGTTATTATGGCCACAAAGATACTTTAATTCTGAGATATAATTACATTAATGAATTCTGACACTGTGAAATCCTTGATGTTGTCACATTTCAGGCTGGAAGAAGCAATTGATCTGGGATTGGTGGGATTCCAAAGATTTCACAAAAGAAAGCTTTTTCAGATGGGTGGGGGGAATAATCAGGGAAAACAGTCTTTGGGGTTGTCAGGAATATAATATAATTATCTATGAAATATCTTTTTAAAATTATTCAGCCCCTCTTTGGGCATTAACAGTACATGAAAATATCCTGTTCTCAGTGATCTAACTTTTTAAAGGTACTCCAACGCAAAGGACTTTAACGCAAAGTGTAGATACTCCTTTCTATGGAATATAACCCTAGTTATGACAAATTTCTCCTTTATTTACTCCTTGGAATAAGTGAAGGCGATTTAACTCAGAGGGGAAGGTAGGGAAGCTATTTCAGAAGGAAGATACCACCCTAGCGTGAGTGATGGGGGTTACCTTTCTTTTGCTTCCCACTCCTCCACATTGCCTGTTTTGCTTAAAATATGACTTCATCCCTTTTTCTTCTTTTGTTGTCATGGGTTATTGGAATGTAGGAACCAAGATGTCCTGAGTGGTAAACTTAGCTCCACTACCTGAGAAGGGTGATGTGGCATATACTCACCTCATGGACAACAGGCTGCTGGGAGTCCTTTTTGGAAACGTAAAATATTTACACACACACACAGGCACGCACACACATGCACACAGAGGCAAGCACATTAACTAAGGGAAAAATTTTACTTGAACACTTCCCTTGGAATAATAAGTCTTGTAGAACTAATTGTGGCCAGATTTTTAACTCACTCTCTCTTATTCAAAGCAGAAAAGAACATAGAGGAAAATTATCTACTGCTGTAATGTGATGGTTTTGTACTCCAAAATGAACATGAGAATCTTCATTCATTTTTTAGAGACAGGTTTTTTATTCACACTATAAATTCTGTGAAAAAAAAATGTCGTTCTTCCAAACTGGTTCTGACTTGTGGAGTTTGGGAATAAAGCCATGTGTGCATTTTAAGCATTCCTACCTTGGTGCTTTGGGTTAAATGCCCCCCAGCGGTCATCCAAAAGAACCTTTTTCTTGCCTCCCTCATGCTTTGAAATTACCTGTTTACTGGTGTCTCTCCAAATACCTACACGTTTCTTGAGGGCAGGACCGGACTTTCTTCATTCTGAATCATCAGTGAAGAGTTTCAAAAAATATGGTGAATTTGCATTTGTAGTAGAAGTGCTTTGAAGGAAAGAGAGTTTGACATTTAGGAGAGGGTTCCATGGCAATCTTTATTAAGTTGATTGGTATTTATAATATCTTCCAGTCTGTGGATCATTTTAAGGGTATGCCAGGCTAGCAAAGCTAATAAAGTCAGAGTGATCTCAGATTGACAGGTGGAATAAATAATAGACTTTTGGTATATAACTCACAGAGAAAATCTAGAGTGGGTTGATGCACAGTACAAGGAAAAGAGCTATAAAAGATAGATTGAAAGAGCTTTTTAAAAATTAGGAAGAGCAAGCAAGGAGAAGTGGAATCCAGAGGATAGTAGGATGTCAGAGGGCTGTGTTTCATGTGGGCCTCTAAAAGTGTCCATGGAAAGAATCCTAGTTGCAGAGTTCCTGGGGGAAACAGGAGGTGAGGTGCACAGCCAAACTAACAGGCCAGACTGTTTTGTTTGCAACATTAGTTTTAACGTTAAATACAGCCAGTTTCTTTGGACTCGCAGCCCAGACAGGGAGAGGGAATAGGGAACTCAATGACTTCTTGAATAAACAATTGCAAGAAAGTCTGTAAAACCCAATGAGACCAATAATGACCCCACGAGGTAGGGCCTGATCCTGTGGAAGATTATGGGTCAAAATAAAAACAGTATTTTAAACGTGTGTTCAGTCATCTGAATGATATAAACTTTAGCTATTATTATTATTTCTTCACTATAACATAATTTGTCAAGTGGAATTCTTTTGCTGCCTGATGAAGATGATTTGTGCACTTGAGCTGACCCTGTATTGGATAGGGAGGAAGAAGAGGTCATTTCAAATGGAAGGGGAAAGTAAAGAAAATTGCGTGAATATCTGTAGAAGACATGTGTGAAGTCTTATTTCTTCTCTTTATTGGACTTTTACAAGACGATGGCAGCAGCAGCCGGGGATGCAACAAGAGTCACATTCGCTTTGGAGGCCGCCCTTGAGGAATGGCCCCATTTTTCACAACTGTACAGAAGTCATCTCTAGGAGAGCTGCAGCAGGCAAAGCCAAGCCGGCTGTAATTAATGACCCAGGCTAATATTGGTCTTTGATGTTCTTGGATATTAATAAATGTTAGATAAGAAAAGCAGCTATTTATCTCTTTGCCCAATATACCTTCAAACATTTGTACAGGAGATAGATATCCTAATGTAAACATTTGCAGCCTCACATATTGTCGGGATCTCTGAACTGTGACTGTTGACAGCAGGTTGCTTTAAGTAATTAATTGCAGTGAGACAGAATAATCTAGTAGAAGCTATTGTCATCCTAAGTAATATTTTCCTGAGAAACAGTTATGAAAAATGAATACTAGCATTTAGTAATGCATAGTGTGAAAGTCAAGAAGAATATTGAAGACAAAGGAAACAATCATCATTGCTTGAGGAAAACTAAATTTTATATAGCTGTCTTTTGTTGTTATGTTAATCAAATTATAAAATAAGCGATAGTAGGAGAATAGCATTGCTGTTTTATAAAATTATTTTTAGAATTAGATTAGCTCTGTAACATGAGATGGATCACAGTGAGATTGTACCTCATGAGTACTCAACTCTTATAAACACTACAATGACATTGTTAAATATTCCATGCTTAAAACCCCTATTTCAGGGGTTCGTTTTTATAGTTAGAGAAGGATTTTTTGTTTCTTTTTTTTTAACTTTTAGACTGTATGCATACAATGTATTACAGGTGCCTGTGACTTGCTCTAAAAATGTTGGAAGCTGAACTGCATCCTATTCTTGAAGGAGAACTTAATGTCAAGAATTTAAATTTGCAACACCCATTAATGTATATTTAGAGCATTTCAACAAAGAAATACATTTAATGACAAAAGTTTTAAAGTATTACAGAAGAGTCAGAACTGAAAAATAACTCATGGAATTTTAATGTACCATTTTACCAAATGTCCTAAAAAATGATGAGTACTTTCAAAAGTAAAAAAGTACCTAAAATTTATTATTGTTAAGGAAAATTTTATGTCAATCTATATTAAAACCACAAGTTTGTAAATTTCTGAGGAAAATTGCATTAAGAGTGTATGGATATTTTAGGATAATGATTAAAATAATCCAAGAGAGAATAACATAAATATAGATATTTAATGATATCCAATTCGGCATAGATGGATGTGGCTTTAATTCAGTGTGGCAGGAACTCCAGAAAGCTAATTTTAACAAAAGAATGTAATCTGAACAATATTAAACATGTAGGTCACTTTATTTAGAGATAATCACTATAATTTTAAACCTGTTAGTAAAGGTTGTAATGCAAGTGTGTTGTACTAGAGTTCTCCAGGAATCACTCTCACTTCTCTCCTGAAAAATATTAAAAGTACCTTCAAAGATAAAGCTGATTACAGCATAACAAAGCAACTCACTACCACCTCTACTTCATAATAAATACACCCCACATTATTGTGTTAGATATGAGTTTCACAAAATTTATTGATTAGTTGAACTTTTAAAAAATCTATTATATTGACTTCATGTCTAACCCTTTTATAAGTGAGTGGAAATAATTTCTTTTATTTCTTCCCCTATTCCCTCACTCTCATCACTGAGTAGCTCCATTGTTTTTATTATCTTATTCATTCCTGGTCTTAGTTCTCTTTGCTTTGTTCTGTTTTACATGTAAACCCACTTCTATGTAGAAGTTTTTCTATGCAGAGAGAGCAGGAGTATATTCTTTACACTTGGGACAATAAACATTTATAGACTGAACATTATACACCAGAAACTGTGCTAATCGCTGGATTTACACTGCTGGAGGAGACATGATAGTCCTCTCAGAGCCTACAGTGGAATACGAACAGAGCAGCACAATGATTTTCTGAGTGTAACAGAGCATGAAGTCAATGCTCTGGGTGTCTTTTAAGAGCTTTGCTTAGCTTATCCTTGGTGGTAGTAGTGGAGGGGAGTCAAAGAAGTCTTCCTGGAGGAGGTGAACTGTGACCTAAAATATGAACAGGAGATAGGATGAAGAAGGGGGAAGGATGGAAGGTGGTCATTTCAAGAAGTAGGAAGCAGCCTGCTCAAATTGTATAGCCCTCAACTGTATGGTATTTATGGAAAAATTATAAGCAATTTATGTGACTATCATGTACAGTTCTAGGAGGTGGTGTGTGATGAGGTTGGAGGAGCAATGTCATGGAAATTGTTGTCCTTGTAGGATATTCACAGCAGCTTGGGCTTTACCCTAGAAGTTGGGGAGACAGCTGGAGAGTTTTAAGTAGGTAACTGGCATGGCTGACTTTACATGCATCATTTTGGCAGCAGACACAGGAAGGACTTAGAATAGTAATATGCTAGGGTACAGCCTCTAGTCAGAGGATGTCGACAAAGGACCTGGACTCAAATCATGGTCTACAATTCTGCCAGGTTCTAGCCCTACTGAATTCAGAAGGCGGTGCAAAGATTCTTACAATTCATAAAGAGAAACAAGTCCAGCTATGGAGAAGAACTTAGTTTTTAGTATAGAAAGTTTGAGATATTTACGGACATTTTTCATACTTACTAAATCTTGAAGCAGAGAGCGACAAAGACATACATTTGTGAGTCACCAGCATATACATGGTCATGAAAATTGTGAAAGTGGATGGAGTTTTTTAGGCTTGGTTTATATTAACATAACGGGAAAGTGACGGTCCAGGACACCTAGGAAGTTTGGGAGGTCAATAACAAGGGAAGAACTTCCAGAGAGGCCTGGAAATGGAATCAGTAAATTTTAAAGCACCTGGGAAGCAGGGATGAAATATAATGTAGTGGGTGGGAGCGTGACAAAGCTCAGTAGGCCTGGTGTGGTGGCTCTCGCCTGTCATCCCACCACTTTGGGAGGCTGAGGCGGTCAGATCGCTTGAGCCAGGAGTTGGAAATCAGCCTGAGCAACATGGTGAAACCCCATCTCTACACAAAATAAGAAAAAACAAACAAACAAAAAAATTAGCAGGGCGTGATGGTGCATGCTTGTAGTCTCAGCTACTTGGGAGGCTGAGGTGGGAGTATCTCCTGAGCCCTGAGAGGTCAAGGAGGCAGTGAGCTGAGATAGTGCTACTGCACTGCAGCCTGGGCAACGGAGTGAGACTACTTAAAAAAAAACAGAGAGAGAGAGAGAAAGAGAGAGAACGCACTCAGGAGAGAAGAGAAATCTCAGGAGAGAAGTAAGTTTCAAGAATTTTGCTGATCAAGGAAAGAGGAAGACTAGGAATGGAGGAAACATGAAATTCAGCAGACTACCTTTTGAAAATTTTTGTTTTATATTATTTATATGCTTTTCCTTCTTATTTTTTAGGATAAAAATAATTGAAAGATAAGATGTGTATGGGCTACACATGGACTAAGATTGGAAATATGGGAGAAAATGGGATAATTAAAGAATCAGGGTCCTGGGTGAATGTCAGGTAACTGGATCTTTCTGTATAAAGAAGTTTGGGCTAATATCTAGAACTACATTCTGGTAAATTTTCACGGAAATTAACTCAGAGGGATCATTTCCAGAGTAATTTTAAGCCTATAGAGATGTTTTAAGAAATCAGGCAGTATTTTAGGGTCTCTCAAGAAAATTCACAGACCAGGTCATAAAATACAATAAACCAAACGTTTTCTAACCCACAGAAAGATCCTTATACTTGCTTATAAAAAGAGATATAGGAATTTATACTACACTGCAATACCATTTATCACCTTGAAATTGGCAAAATCCAAAAGTAGTGAATACTGTCATGGGAATTGCTGTTGGAAATGCAAAATGCTACAACTCTTTATGGAGAGGAATTTGGCAGTGTCTAGTAAAATTATATATACTTTTACCCCTTGACCCAGCAATCACACTTTTAGACACCTATTTCACAAACCTATTGGTAAAAATATGAAAAAAAATCACACCTAAGGCTGTTCACTGTACGTCTATTTGTAATAGTGAAAGACTGGAAACAGTTCAAATTTTCTTTAATAGTACTGTTGCACATCTATACAAATGCTATACTTCACAGCTATAAAAATGATTCAGAAAAGTAACTGTACTATATTTTCATCATTATATATGTATACACACATATGTACAAATATACAGGTGCTCCTTGATTTATGATGGAATTGTTATAAATAAATAGCACTCGAACATAAATTTAATTTTCTCAGCAAGGCAGTTTTAATTCTATAGAAGGGTGTGACTTGCAGATGGAACAATGGCAAGAGCACCCCTGAACAAGGGAGGGGAAGGGGTTCTTATTCCTGACTACTCCCGTGTCGTTCCCCTGTTGTCTAGGGTTGGACCGCACAGTCTAAGCTAATACTGATGGGCTATTTTTAAAGAGATCAGGGGTATGAGCCAGAGTGGCGGGGTGAATAGTTTGGCAGGAAGGGTGGTTACAGAACAGGTGACTCAGGATGAGCCAGGACAGAGCAGGTGACCAGGGGTGACTCAGGTCAAAGCAGGTGACCAGGGGAACAGATGTGAACTACTGATTGGAAATGACGGGGAAGTTATTTACTGAAACTAGAACCAAGGGGCGAAGAGAACCAGGAAGTTAAACTTTAAAATGGAGCATCAAAGAATAACAGACCTGAACATACTGACAGACTGATTCTTTGAAGAGAAACTTGGGGTTCACTATATTTAACAATCCCCCATCTTGAATTTTTACAGTTCTTTCTCTTCAGACTTCCTTAACATGTCTTGGCTTAGTTGTTCTGCTGCATTCTCTAAAAGACTAAACTTCTCTGCATAAGGTGGAGGAGAATTTAGAATTAATAAGGTGGAGGAGGTTTTAGTAAGTGCTGCCTCTATTGAGTCTGCACACCAGCCCATGGATGCATGCTATGACACAACACCCGACAAGAATGAGTACACCTTCTACGCTGCAAGAGAAGTAAGAATCGAGGCTATGATTCCTTTCTATTTACTGAACCATTTTTCTAGCCACCCTGTGAAGGAGTCATTTACTCCTGAGTTTTTGGCTAACTCATTGGACAGAGCAGTTAGACCTTGCAATGCCTTTGTTATACTTCCATCGGGGCAGTATTGTTCGGGATGAAGGTACAACATTGAGTTTTGATCATGAAGTAAACTCCTCCACTTTCTGCTAATATCATGTCTAAGGCTATTCTATTTTCCCAAGCCATCTGGCTAGTAGCCCCTAATTGCTCAGCTGTTCCTTTAACAGCATCTCTAGTGTAGTTAATAAACCACTGTTTGTTGTAATAAATGTAATTTATTCAAACTATGTTCTTATTAATTGTCACCCACCAAAATATTGACTTAAATCCTGCAGCTATTTGATCTTGGGTTTTAAATTCATCTGGTACTCCTCGTGGAACTCTAATAGCATTTATATAAACATGGAGGTCAAAGGACTCATGTGAGGCACTTCTTCATTTACAATTTTTTTTTAAATTATGTTGACGGAATCCTAGGGTGAAAGGCATGGCCAGTTGAACTAGAGCACAAGTGCTGCTCTAATTACTTGGCAGAGTACCCAGCAAGAGTCCCCCGCAATACCACCACACATCTGCTCGGGGATGAACAAGGGCAGACTGGTGGGTAAGCTCTTGAAAGGGCTTGGTTTCACTGCACCCTGTTAAGTCTACAATGAATACTCACTTCTCCCTCTGCCATGAAAGGCACCAGGTGAAGTTAACATCAGGGGCTGGAGGCCGGATGGCCCTCGGGGGCTGACCCGCAGGGCTCTTAACCTCAGGGAACAGCAGTGAAAGAGTCTTGCATGACTCATCGCCCCAGACTGTGGGGTTCTGGAAGAGAGCTACCATACAGCTCATGCCCGGTCCATGAGAGGACCACCCAAGTGGAAAGGGGACAATCTGGGTCTCTGGCCTGCCTGTCGCACATAACAGTCGCTTTTGTTTAGCGTGCAAACAGAATATTTAATCCATTCCAGCCAAGCGTTTGTGTCCTGATATCCTGTTTCAATTGCTATAGTTTGTTTTAAATTTTTAACCTCTACAGCAACTACTTTGGTTTTATCATTGGGTTTATAACGAGAGAAGGTTTGGTTAGCAGAGAACTTAGGAGAGGAAGAAGGAGGTGCAGGAGGTGAGGAGGCAATGAAGCACATTTCAAAGGATCCTATGGGGTACTTCCCTGAGACTTCTGCTCCTATACTATAGAAACAGCTTAATGAAGGGGAAGAACTCTGGGGAGCAGAGATGGTAATCTGTACTGGATTACAGTGATTTATCTGACCATGGAGAGGGCTAACTCCCTTACTAAAATGAATATATGTGGTTTTAAGAAACTGCAAGTACTAGCTGGGGCGGTCCATCCTTGCTCTTTAGTATTTTACAGAGCATTGGACCAACTTTGGCAGAGAAGCTCTGCTCTAGGAGGACAAGATTTCCAGTTTATACTGGAATCTTCATCAAACTCTTCTCAAACTAACTTATTCCATTTCACAGATTTTTAGTCTGAGGAAAGCTAGGAAGGATAAAGTACTTTTCTGAAGTGGAGAGTTGCCTCTCACTTGGCAAGTCTCCACAGGGTATAACAAGGCAAGCATCAAATGTAATAGTTTGAGGCAGAATTGACTTGGTTACGTTAATAAGTAGGTGATCAGCAATAGAGCAAGGAAAGAAGAAGGAGTAATAGAATAGATGAGAGAGAGTTAAATTTTTCTTTGCTTTAGTTTGGTAGGGTTTTCCCCTAGGACTATGGCCCATGACTTGGGAGGGGGCGGTGCTTTCTTGACTTGAGTATTATGGATCCATCCTTTTTCTGCTGTCCGGACTGTGGTTTTGGTAGTTAGGAGGACTAGGTAAGGTCCTTCCCAGGCCGGTTGGAGCTTTTCCTTCTCTCCAGCTTTTGATGAGGATGTGGTCCCCAGGCTGATGTTGATGTACTGGAAACTCTAGGGGTGGCACCTGTGCTAAAAGACCTTTAGTTCTGAGGGAAGAGAAAGTGGAAGATAAACCAAGTATATCATTTCTGAGAGACTGATCTTTTCTTTCAAATGTCGGGAGATCAGTAGTAGAATGTAGATAAGGCAGTCCATAAAGCATCTTATAAAGGGATAGGTCTATGTCTTTTTGGGGAACAGTTCAGACTCTCAACAGGGTAATAGGCCTTTCTACTTTCCCTGATGAAGGTGGGTGCCAGGGATTATGATATTCCCATATTATATCCAATACCTGGGCTAATTTCTTAATGGCATGTGCAGTGAAATGAGTCCTATTATCTGAAGCAATGTTTTCTATTAATCTAAACTTGAGTATAATATTTTCAACCAATGTCTTGACTACATTATTAGCAGTTGTACTTGAAAAGAAAATGTCTTCTACCCAATGAGTAAGCTGGTCTACTATTACTAATAAATACTTTGGACGACAAATTGGAGGCATCTCTGTGTAATCAATCTAGATACTTTGGAATGGCCTTAAGCCTGGACTCCTTCCCCTAAGGGGCAATCTTTTACTAAGCAATTGTCTGTAACCGTTTGGCCAGGGTATAAATTTCTATGCACCCATAAACTCTGAGGACTGCGTCACACATGGCTTGGGGCCCCCAGTGGGTCCCTTGATGCAGCTGGACCAAGATTTCCCTCATAAGGGGTTTGGATAACATTTCTCTCAGTCTAGCAATATCCAGTTTGCTTCTGAATTCTCTTTAGTACCTATTTTTATTAGTTTTTAGACCAAAGAAAACCAAACAGCATTTTATATTTGACAGTGCTTCCTGTATGATTTTTATACCAGATAAGCTAAATTTCACCTTTATATTAGTGTGCTATTAATGTTAAACTCAATTTTAATAAAGCCTTGTAGACATATTTATCCAATTATAATGTCTGACCATATGTAAGATTTTTATAGACTCTTTTTAACCCTTTATAATTTTTGTTAAAGGGCAGGTTAGTGCTTTAAGAAAAACCCATAGTGCTTTTATTTTAATACACAATTAAAATAAATTTTAATTTATTTTAATTAATTAAATAAATTCTTTTACACAGAATTTCCTTTACAATTAACGTTTCAAAACTTGCTTAAACTTTAAAACAAAAAAAAATTTTTAACCTTTTAATGTAGGTATAAATCCACATTCTTATGCCTCCTTACAATCCTTTTACCAAAAGTATATTTTACTTTCCTTACACACCTTGCAAATAAACTGTTTCTTCAATAGTTTTACATTCAGGAGTCCTAATTACCTTTGAATTATACAACATTTCTTGCATAAATTCCCTTTTATAACATGTTTCACGACTTTCACAGACAATCCTTGACATGCCTTAACTTTTTGACTTGTTGTAAACATCCTTTTTTTTAAACAACAAGTTAATTTACTTTTGGACAAGAATTTACCATGTAAGATTCTTTTTACATGAATTCTCCTTTTTTTAATGTCAAAGATGATAACCGTTCTTTTCCAAAGCAAACTTCCTTTATGTCTGTGGACTAGACTGTCTAAGACCACCAGATTAGAAGTTAGGATAATACATGTTACAGTGTTAACTTTTAGCAAACTTTTGTTGAAAATCTGTAAGTTTGGGATTTTAATTAAAGAAAGGCTTTTCTGGTGTCCAGGGCCATGGACAATAGCTATTCCTTTTGGCAACTGAAGATTATTTATACGTGGGTGATTAATTCCTTGTGGACCAGGTCTTGGTCTTTGCTATTAATAAGTCCTCATTCAGTCCAAATTTTTCCAAATGTATGAACCACTCAAAAGGCGTACTTAGAATCTGTAAGATGGTTCACTTCCTGGTTCTGTAAGTACTTTAAGGCTTGGCTGAGTGCAAACAGCTCACATGTTTGAGCAGACCAATTATTAGGCAATTTTCCTAACTCTATTTCTACAAGAGTTTCTCTATCAATTATTGGATACTCATTGTGTCTTTTTCCCTCAATCACCCGGGAGGAACCATCTATAAATAAGTGTCGTCCAGTGCTGAAAGGAGTTTCTCCTAGGTGTGGTCAGACCTTTGTATGGTAATTAATTAAATCTAAACATGTGTGCTCTCCCTTAAGATTTGGATCCCCTGTTAGGAAACCTGCTGGGTTAAGTGAATTATCATTGGTTAATGTTAAATCATCTTTTTCTAACAAAATAGCCTCATACTTTAAGATTTTTGAGTCAGTAAGCTATTTTTTGCTTTCTGACTTAGGATAGTTCTGACTTTGTGAGGTGTGCTCACAATGAAGTTTCTTCCAAAAGTTATTTTTCTACTTTCTTCTGTTAGCAAAGCCATTGCTGCTACAGATTGAATGCATTTGGGCCACCCGCAGATTACTGGGTTAAGGATTTTTTTTTTTTTTTTTTTTTGAGATGGAGCTTTGCTCTTATTGTCCAGGCTGCATGCAGTGCAATGGGGTGATCTTGGCTCACCGCAACCTCCGCCTCCCAGGTTCAAGCAATTCTCCTGCCTCAGCCTCCTGAGTAGCTGGGGTAACAGGCATGCGCCACCATGCCTGGCTAATTTTGCATTTCCAGCAGAGACGGGATTTCTCCGTGTTACGGATTTTTGATAGGAAGGCTACGGGTTGCCAGTGGCCTCCGTGCTTTTGGGTAAGTATTTCTAAGGCTATGCACTTGTTTACACTGACAAAAAGATGGAATGGCTGCTTAAGGAGGGTAAAGCTAGGACGGGGCAGTTACTAATAGATGTTTTAACCTTTCCATCTGTTGGATTTCTGGTAATTGCCAAATGAAGGGGTTTGGCCCATCTTGCGTGAGCTTTTTGTGTAAAGGTTTTGTTTTTAGGGCATAAGAGTCTATTCATAGACAACTGTACCTGACTAATTCTAAAATTTTTTAAGTTCACAATGTTCTGTGAACATTTGTGGAATCTACACGGCAGAGGACTAGAAGGGACATTTATATGTGATGTTTAATATAATAATGCCACATGTTGGATACAGTAGGAGATTACTCTGTGTTTCATATTTGTAGACACTGATCTCAGCAGACACAGAATCTCGGGTCCCCTTTGGAAAACAGCATTTTATGAAGAGCCCTTGATGCATTATGCACAGGAGAGAAATCATGGTGGTCAATTTCCTAGTGTTGGGTTTTGCCTGTCAGATAAATTTAAGCTGGGACAGTGTCTTTTGCAGATTTGGGGATATATTTTGGACATTCATTGTGCGTTCATGATGATCACTGACTGGACAAACTTATGTTGATGAGTCAGTATTGTTATTAGAAGATGAGAGGGGCTCTGTAATTTGAAATCAATTTTCTACTCCTGAGACGTTGAAAGGGATTCCAATTTGGATTCAGTGTGGGTGGCTTTCAAGATAGTTCTTTTTAAGATCATGTGATCTTTGCCCTTCTCACAGTTTAGTGTTGTCTATTTTTAAAGGTGTTAGGAGTAAATGTTGTTTATGTTTAAGCATGATAATATAACCATACCTCACCACCACCCCTAACACCCGTAGAGATGAATACATGATAAGGATTGCAACTGTGGAAGGTAAACAAATAAGCAATTTTGCTCATTTGTTTTTTAAAAGTGTGACTATTTGTCTTGATAGTACTACCTTGAGCTTGTGCTTCAAAAATCTGTCCAGCTATTTTTCTCTGCAGACATATTCACACTCTCAAGCCTGCTTCTGTTAATGTGTTTATGTGATTGTTCTAACACGATGAATACTGCTTTTGACTATATGTACCCAGAAATTATTATTACATTTTTTTTGTAATTTACATAAATAATTATTACTTTTTTTGTAGTTTAGATAATGAACCAAACTTGTGGACCTTTTTTGTTCATTTAGAAGTGGTAAAGGTTGTTCGTTGCCTTGACAGAATTCTTAACAGCTGCCTCTGCCTTGGTTTTGCTTTATGTGCTTCCTTCCCTCAATGGCCATGGCATTGTATTTTGGGACACTCTTCCCTCCACAAAGCAACAGGGCAAATCTTCAGTGGATATTAGAATTTTTCTCTTACTTCTCTTCTGCAAACCTGGTGCACCCATACACAGTATATCTTTTATTTTATTACTTCCAGTTTGGTGAAAAACTGGATTTGTCATGACAACCAAGTATTTAGTAGAACAGAAACAGAGATAAAGAACACATCTTGAAAGGAATACACAGGATCAATATTTCATGTCCATTTGAAGTGTTTTCAGTGTTGTTGAGGAAAAAGTACATCTCATTCAAGTGTCCTTTTTTTCCCAGGGACCAGATGTTCATTTTATTTATCAATTGTGGACAATCCATCAAGCCCAGCAATATTTTTCCAGAGATTTCCTCCTGTGGTTTTCTAATTTATTTGAAATTTAGGAAAAGAAGAATTGCAGCTGCTGCAGAAGAATTAGAGTTCAACTTATGTGTACGTGATCATTGGAGCATGTTCCTCCCTCAGACATTAAATGTTTAACAGGACAGAGTAACTTATGCTTCGTTTGAACCTTGCATCTGCCTGCTTCTCCTAACTGGGTGAAGAATGCTGACAGTGACCTACTGGATTAGTTATTCCTCTCCTCTATTTTATGAAACATTTCATATTTTATATTTCAAAATATGAAAGCATATTTTAAAATTACTTTAAGACTATATTTTAGATACTCTCCAAATAACTAGTATTGCAGACCTTCCTGCTTCAAAATATATTTGTAATTTTGTTCTAATTGCACTGACCCATAATAGCTAAGATTGAACCTACATTTAAAAAATTTAATTTCCCTTCATGTTAGTGGGTAACTATCACCATGAAAGAGACTACTTTTTTTAAAGAGATTGGACTTTTACATTTATTACCACTGTAAGTGCAATGAGGCAAGACCTCTGATCATGTTCTTTTGGAGATGGTTAAGGCATTCATGAATCTTTTGGAGCTGTCAGCCTGCACTTCTCACTTTGTCAGAACATATGGATGTGTGGGTGTGGTATGCAAGCTAACTGTCCTGAAGAAGCTTATCAAAGAAATGTTTGGAGGAAAAAACACCATAACACTGAGCATAAGTTTGAATATAGCCATATACTAGAATAAAATATGGAGATCAGAAAAGAGCTTCCTATCAGAGATTGTTGACATTGGAACTTAAATTGCATCTTGAAAATGGATTAATAAGGTTTAGCCCAGTAGTGGTAAGTTGGTGGACATTACTAGTGGGTAAACATTACATGGGCAAAAGTTAATAATGGAATATTGAGGAAAGGAGTCTGGGCTGAGGAAATAAAGGAGTAGGCAAGGCCAGGAGGGGTGGCTCACTCCTGTAATCCCAGCACTTTGGGAGGCCGAGGTGGGCGGATCACGAGGTTGGGAGTTCAAGACCAGCCTGGCCAATATGGTGAAACCCCATCTCTACTAAAAATACAAAAATTAGCTGGGTGTGGTGGTACGCACCTGTAGTCCCAGCTACTCGGGAGGCTGAGGCAGGAGAATTGCCTGAACCTGGGAGGCGGAGGTTGCAGTGAGCCGAGATCATGCCACTGCACTCCAGCCTGGGTGATGGAATGAGGCTCCATCTCAAAAAAAAAAAAAAAGGAGTAGGCAAAGAGGAGAATGGAATAAGTGGAGTTGGGAATATGGACTCATAAACTTACCTTTAGGAGGAGTTACTAGGAGAGTTTCACATCAGAAGTGGCCTAATCAAAAAAGCCAATTAACTCCAGCCATTTTTAGTCACTGTAATTTGGCTCCAAATTCAGGTTTTAGGGTAAGATATCTTATCGGCTGTATCTTCAAGTTCTTTAAGTATTGACATCAAATTTCCTGTAACGCCTTTAGAGCCTACTATAAGCCCTAATAGATGACTTTATCTGGGTAGCTAGAATTTGAGATACCTGTGAATCTTGGCTGTAAAATTTGGCTCAATTTGCATCCCATTTGGATGAAGCAACAGGATATTAGGGTTTTGAAGTATGCTTATGAAAATAAATATGCTATGACATTTATAATTGGTATGATTCAGAATTTAATTAGATAAACTACCTAGCATTTCTCTGTATTTTCAGAATCTTATTACCAACTTTTGTAGTACTCCCCAAAGAGCAATTTCAGTAATTTGTAGTGTACCTATGGACATGATAAATGCTATTATATCACTGTGATTTGTAATAGCAGTGCTTTTCACTGTGAAAGATTTACTGAGATTTTCTAATTGACTTAGAGCATTGCCTCTCAAACTCTTTCTCTGTTTCTTATTCACTGTACTTTCTCATCACAACTTAGTAATCATATTAATTTTGCTTTCTTGGAAATGATTCATATATTTGCATGAAGACTAATTAAAATACATATGCCTGTCCTAAATGATTAGGCTAAGACTTAAATGAGCAACTCTCAGCTTAAAATCCTCCAGTGATTCCGCAGCTTGCTCAGAGTAGAAGCCAAGGCTCTTATAATAGGTTGTAACACCCTGATACTTTTCTGGATTCATCTCAAACACCCTCTTACTAATACCACTCAGCTTTATGGCACCACTTTTGGTTGTGAAGGCACCAACAAAAATGTTTATTGTCTGAATTTGGCATGTGTGTGTGTAGTAGTGTACTCACATATCTGAAAAATATTTACCCTTTAATATAACTTTCTGTCACTCTGTATATACACCTCCAGATTCCTCCAGTTCAGACATGCATTTGCCTTTGCTGTTTTACTGGTCTGGAATTATCTTCTCTCAGATTTCTTCATGTATTACTCCTTCAGTTTCTTAAACACTTTGATCAAATTACTTCCAGTGATTCTTTCCCTAGAGGGATTTACTTAAAATCACACCACTTTTTACTTATTTATTCTCTTCATTGTTTGTGTCTTCTCTCTGCTCATCCCCCCAACCCCACCCAGACTTAAGTTCAGTGAAGAAGAATTTTTTTCTTGTTCCTTTACGTTACTAAATCTCCAGTGCCTATGTCAAACTCTGGCATGGGGTTAATAAATGTATGTAGAATGAAGGAAAGCAAGCCTCTTCTAAATGAGTGCTTACCATCCTTATCGCCTCTCAAGAAGTAGATCTTAATATGAAAAAAGATGGGAAAGTTCTCCTTACCTTTTCTTCTAATCAGAAGCCTTTGCCATGCTTGAAACATTAAATGGAACCAAATTTCTGGATTTATTTCTATTTACATCTCCAGACATTTGCAATCCTTATAAAAAACATGGTAGAGGCTAATCATGATAATGTAGATAATAATAGTAGTAGTAATAATAAAAGCTAACATTTATTGAAGGCCTATTAAAGTTCAGATATAACTTTTATTATATCATTAACAAATGTTATTAAATTATTTAATAATTTTTATTATTTTATTAATAAAATAATTATTTTTATTAATAAAATAATAATTTATTAATTATTAAATTTATTAAATAATTTAATAAATTTATTAAATAATTTAATACATTTAATAAATTATTTAAATTTTTAACATACTTAAAATTCTTGATAAGCAACTGAGTTGATAATCCTATTTGCCCATTTTGAATATGATAAAAAATAGCCACACTTACAGTAACTTTATTTGTGTGCATATTATGTATGCATTTTTTCTGCTTGGGATCTGTTGTATATTTGTATGGGGATTTTAGTATACGTAGTGTAGAGACTATCACTGTCAGGTGAATGCTGTTATTTCTTTTGGAGTCTATTGGCTTTTAAGCACTCGGCATGAAATATATTTATATATTTCAAATAACTATTAAGTTGTTATCATCTGACTTTTTTTAAACCTTCTACATTAAGAGACTTTTCATTACCTTATTTGAACTACTAGTTCTTGGTTTAAATGTAACAAATTCCTGGGAGGCCCGTTTTGACCGCAGAGTACAATGTAGCACTATCTTTTTTAAAATAACATACCTACTTACCAAAAGAATTGGAGAAGAAATCTTGATTCCTTTAGGATTAGACTAAAAAGTTACATTACTTTTTCTTTTATTCATTATCTTTTTGTTTATAGCATCTATCAAGACTGAAGAGATGATGATTTTAAAAAGATAGGCATTGTATTATGATTTGCTTTTTCTTCATTGTTTTTATAGGATGATTAAAAATATCTGGATTTCATAAGGCATAATTGACAGGTTGCAGATCTGAGTTGGAGCACATGTCAAATAATATATAAAATCTTCTGCTTGATACTTTTTGAGATCAAACATTGTCATAACACCCACAGTGTTTTGAAATAGGCCAGAGGACAGCCTCCTGGATAGCTGACCTTTAACCAACAGGAAGTATATAAAATATCTGCAGAGTAGAATGACTATATTCCAAACTTAGATTAGACAGAAACGACACCAGCTCTGGGTTCCATCACTATTTCTGTGCATCAGTTGTTGCATCTGAGAAGCAGAGTGCTTTTTGTTCCCCCACACTTCATCTAGTTTGAAGCAAGAAAATTTAAGAGTGCAACAAAACGAACTGGCTTTTCCAGCTGATCTCTATCTTCTCTGACAGATGGTTCGGTTGGGCGTCTTTTCCATCCAGAGCAGCGCTGTATTTGAAGAATGAAAGCATTGAGAGAGATCATTTGTTGTATAGAGCAGAGTTTCAAATAACCATTACTACTGCCAATCTCTGCGGTAATTCTTGGATTTTGAGATAGGTGTACAAGAAACTCTGTGGTGAGATTAAACATTCAGCTAATGGTTTTTTTTTTTTTCCCCAAAGTCATTAAGTAGCTAGCATTTAATTTTTTATATGTGCAGATTAAAAATGAAGGTTGATTAAGTACCAACAAAGGAAGCTCTGTTCAGGACAACTCTGGTATACTCTTTGGTGTCTTTGGTGGAAATGACTATTTATTATGCAGAAGAATAAGACTTTATAAGAATAGTATTTCCCTAAGCAGGCACAGCACTTGAGAAGATTACAGAATACCTGTTTCCTCTGCTAACCTAATTCTCTGTCGGTTTCTCTTGTCAATGCCTTTTGATATTTTGACACAGAATGTTCTACCTAGGACCACCCTGCTGAATATAGGTCAGGCTCCGGACACTTTCTGAACCTATTCTCATAAATCACAATTTTATTACTGTTTATACTTGTCCACTTGGGTCATTCCACACAATGGGATCTTATTTTTAATACTAATTTAAACCGAGGTGTTACTGAATATTTTGCTTAACATATTTGCAGTTCCCGAAGACTTCAGAGTTTTATCCCAAAGAAATAATGCTCATAGAGAGGTAGCAGACATACTAGTTATTCCTTGGGAGAGGAAGAAAACAGGAAATGGATATTTGGAAACAAGAGAGACTTCCATGTTCCTCAATTCATAGCAATTATCCAGTCCTACTTTGGATCATCCTCCTAATCCTATTAAGAAAATAAATGAGACTCCAGGCATTACAAAATCTGAAAGGTTTTTAGAAAAACAAGCTACTCTGAAAGCATATCTTTGGTCAACGCAGCCAAACACAACTCACAGTTTTAAAAACACAGAACTGGCCGGGTGCAGTGGCTCACGCCTGTAATCCTAGCACTTTGGGAGGCTGAAGCGGGCCGATCACCTGAGCTCAGGAGTTCGAGACCAGCCTGGCCAACATGGTGAAACCCCATCTGTACTAAAAATAGAAAAACTAGCCTGTGCATGCCTGTAATCCCAGCTACCTGAGAGGCTGAAGCAGGAGAATCCCTGGAACCCGGGTGGCAGAGGCTGCAGTGAGTTGAGATCATACCACTGCCCTCAAGCCTGGGCTACAGAGTGAGACTCTGTCTCAAAATAAAATAAAATAAAATAAAATAAAAACATGGAACCATTTGGTAATTCCTTTAGAGACAGGTTGGATTTTTCACATCACTACTCAGTCGATGAAGCCTTGAACTAGGACCTACTAATTGTGTCTAGACATAAACAGAAGAGGAAATGAGTCCAACAAGAGGAAACAAGAATGAGTCTTTGTCAAGTAGACTATTTCTTTTCAAGAGCTCATGTTATCCTCAAGTTATAGGGAAATCCTTTCTTGAAAAATGACTCCACCTCCTGCTCTGCATGTGCTCCCAGCCTCTCCTTCCACAGTGGAGCAGTAAGAGAGTGAAGGCTTTATATGTCCTCAAGAGCAATGATTTTGCAAATTCAGAATTGCTACTTCCTCAGGAAAACTTGAAGTTAAAAAAAAAAATCCTTATTTGCAGAAGGAAAACATTAGGGCATTATCGGATGAGAACGTCTCTCATTTCCTCTCACACGTTAGTGTCTTTCTTTGAAAAGTAGTGCTTTTATGTCTTAGAATGAGAGTACTGCATGATTCAGGGTTCTAAATTTTGTGTTAAATTAATATCTGTGCATTCTTAAGATGCTATTTATCAAGGTGGTTTTACACTTGATCAGAACTCAGCCACAGATGCATTTTCATTATTTATTTATTTTTATAGAGATGGAGTCTTGCTATGTTTTCCATGGTGGTCTTGAAATCCTGGCCTCAAAGGATCCTCCTGCCTCAGCCTCCTAAAGTGCTAGAATTACAGACATGAGTACCCATGCCTAGCCTACATTATATAATTAATTAAAACTTTAAAGCAATAAAGGCTGCTGAATTTTAAGTTAAGCAATTTTCTATGACCTAGAAACATAAAGTAAAATCACTCTAGTTTGTCACATAATGAAAAATATATGCTAATTAAGAATCGGAAAATCATGGCTTTATGGAATTGAACATATTTTCAATCTACTGATTAAACTCCCTGGGGATTTTAAAGTCATCTAATTCAGCTTCTTATTGAGAATTTTCTCTTTTAATTGCACAGCTTTGGTCTAAGTACTTCCAGTGGACCTACTTCCCTCTACTTTTCCAGGAAAGTCTGTATCAGAGACACTTGTATTATTTTAATGTGTTTCATTATTTTGAGAATACAAAATTGGATTCTGCATAGCTTTACTTGCTTTTCATATTTCTCTATGTAATGGGGATATTTTTGAATTCTAGAACAGCACTGTCCAATAGCACTTTCTGTGATGAGCAAGTATTTTATTTCTGTTTAATATGGACATGTGGCTAATGAGCACTGGAAGTATGGCTAGTGTGACTGAATTACTGAATTTTGGATTTCATCAATTTTTAACTAAATTAAGTTGAAATAGCCACACAAGTCTTCCGTATCGACATAGTTTTAGAGAGATTGTTTTCATCAAGGACAGAGGAAGAAGAAAATACCTTTCTCTTGTTTGACTGCCTAATGAGCAAAATTCCTTTTTTACAAACGTTGAGAAACAGACAAACAAACAAAAAACAACAACAAAAATCTTTTGGAGTTAATGCTTATTTTGCATAGAAATAAAGGCATGAAGGAAATTTCAATATATGGCCAACTCAAGTTTAGAGAACAGTCAGCTCTCTATGGTAACTAACCAAGGAAGAGATGAATAAGGAAGGTGTAGAAAGTGGGGAGTAGGACCTGCTTACCAGCTTAAGGACAACTGAAAAGTGACAAGAATTCAACTGCCGCGCCCAAGACAATGTTTCCTGCAAGAATGAGTGGGTTTTAAGTACAAGGAAGAGTGTTGGCTTGAGTCTGGTCTTACTATGTTTTTCCCTCTCCATCCTTAATTTTTCCCAGGTTGTTGACAGCGTATAATTTCAGTAGATGCTCGGCACTTCTCACATCTCCACTGGAGATGAGCTTTATACAAGTGAAAGTGCTACTGAGATGGGAAGATGTTAGATACTGGCATACGTGCTTCTTTTTTATTTTTTTCTATGATTTGCCTCCATTCCTTATGTCAGCATGAACAGATTGGAGAGGGAGATGCTGAGTGTGTCATACTGAACTGAGCTAAATTGATCGGAACTAAGGGCGATATGCTCCCAAACTACTACCCTATCCTATTTACAGCTTCATCCAACTAGTGAAGTAATTTTTCTACCTCAGGAAAATTGAAAAGATCCACACATACACCCCCACACCCAGACACACACATGGACACATGCACACAAATCCATGAAGTTGGCACTTTGGCTTTGACCTGTCATGATCTTCTGGACCCTCTCTATGATCTGCTTCAGCCTCATTTTCCTTGTCCAAACACAAAATATTTTATACTATCCAATATATTTTATTATGGATTTTTTCTTGTTAAATTTCCTTTTCTCCTATCTATTCAATCAAAATTCTTTCCCTACATGGAGAGGTTTACCTAATAATAGAGGTCTACCTAATTTTCATATTAAAGTAACTCATACTCAGTTGTGAGGAAGTTCTCTAGGTTAAGAATAAATATCATAGAGAAACTTATTGTCAAATGAATACCTAAATGACAAATTTCTGTGGTGATGGGCGAGTTTAAGCAGAAGAAACTCCCCCTCACGTTCTATGAATTTTCTTCAGTTATCCTGATTTGACCTGATTTTAGGCTACTTGTAAAGAAATAGAAATTTTACTAATTAGTGAAGTTGTCTTCTACAGTTAAAAATCCATTATACTTTTTCTGTCTATTTCTGATATGCACTTCTGCAAAAACTGGGGCTTCTTAAAAGGCTAAGTGACCACTTTTAGTTTAGGCGAGATATAAAAACACAAGTAGCAAAGAAAGTAATTTACCTTTGTCTAGAGAATTTATTCTCTAAATATGCACAAAGAACAGACCATATGTCAGACTTTGTCCTTAGAATTCACAGGAAGAAAGAAAAAGACTAAGCCTCTAGCCTCTTGCTGTTGACAAGAGCAATAGATACTACATGGATTATATAGACCTTGCATGCAGTTGTGATGAATTTGATGATAGTAACAGAAAAAAAAAATAGCCTTTTGACAATGCCAGCACTTTACAAAACATTTTAGTCCCAACTCTAATAGCAAAACAACCACTAAAGCAGATGTTACCACCCTCATTTTAGAAATGGGGATTCTGAGGCTCAGGGAAATGGCCGCTGTGGATGAAAACTTTAGGTTTTGTCCCTGGCAGTAGTAACAAAAACCCAAACTGACTAAACAGGTCATAAAAGTAAGGAAGCAACTCAGTTTCATCTGTCTGCCTGTTCTGTCAGATAGTGACAGCTCCTCCCCTGGGGAGCAGTGAATACATGAGTGAGAAGACTTTTTAATAACAGCCATTCTGACTGGTGTGAAATGACATTCATTTTGGTATTGATTTGCATTTCGCTGATTAGTGATGTTAAGTATTTTTTCATGTTTCTTTGGCCACTTTTATGTTTTCTGTTGAGAAATGTCTGTTCATGTCCTTTGCCCATTTTTTAATGGGGTTGCCTTTTGCTTTTTGGTTTGTTTAAGTATCTTATACATTCTAGATATTAGATCTTTGTTGGCTGCATGGCTAGTGAGTATTTTCTCCTATTCTGTAACTTGTCTGTTTACTTTGTATATAGTTTCTTTTGCTGTGCAGAGGCTGTTTAGTTTAATTAGGTCCTACTTGCTAATTTTTATTTTTGTTGCAATTGAATTTGAGGACTCAGTCATAGATTCTTTGCCAAGGCCAATGTCCAGAAGGGTATTTCCTAGATTTTCTTCTATAATTTTTGTAGTTTTAGGTCTTACATTTAAGTCTTTAATTCATCTTGGGTTAACTTTTGTATATGGTAATAGGTAAGAATTTAATTTTATTCTTCTGCATATGGTTAGCCAGTTATCTCAGGATCATTTATTGAGAAGGGAATTTTTTCTTTATTACTTATTTCTGTAGACTTTGTCGAAGATCAGATGGTTTTAGGTGCGCAGTGCGGCTTCAGTTGGTGGGAATGTAAATTAGTTCAGCCACAGTGGAAAGCAGTTTGGAGATTCCTCAGAGAACTAAAAATAGAACTACCATTTGACCCAGCAATGCCATTACTTTGTATATACCCAAAGGAAAATAATTTGTTCTACCAAAAAGACACATGCATATGTATGTTCATCACAGCATTATTCATAATTCCAAAGACATGGAATTAACCTTGGTGCCCATCAGTGGTGGATTGGATAAAGGAAATGTGACACATACACACCATAGAATATTATGCGGCCATAAAAAAGAATGAAATCATGTTCTTTGCAGTATCGTGGATGCAGTTGGAGGCCACTATTGTAAGCAATTTAACATGGAAACAGAAAATCAAATACTGCATGTTCTCACTTGTAAGTGGGAGATAAACATTGCATACACAGACATAAAGATGGGAACAGTAGACACTGGGAGCTAGAAGAGGCGGAAGCAGGGAGTGGTGCAAGAATTGAAAAACTACCTTTGGGGTCCTGTGCTCACTACCTGGGTGATGGGTTCAATTGTATACCAACTTAACCATCACACAATGTATCCTTATAACTACCTGCATATGTACCCCTTGAATCTAAATGAAAAGTTGAAACTAAAAATGAGTAAGAATCTGAAAAGAGGAGGAGCAACTTCTCACTTCAGGGAAGCTTTCTTATGGGAGTATGTTTTATACACACATATACATGATATGTATATGTGAATCTGTTTTATGAACATATACCTATTTCCTTATGGACTATGAGGACAAGAAAATGGTGTTTCCCTCGTCAGGTGACTGGGCTGCTGCTTGGATTTATTAGTTTGGTAAATATGTTAGTGTGAGATAATGTTACCAGACGCCTCAGGAAACCAATTTTTTAAACAATCTATAGCACCATAAATTAGCATTTTCTAGTGTGACTTTCAAATATGAATTACTATTCTCTGAAAAAAAGTTTCATGAAGAGAGTTCAGTTCACAGAGTCCAGGTACATGTGAGAAACTTCCGAGTAGGTTCCTTCCTCAAAGCTCTGAGAAGCACTGCAATAGAAAAAAACATTTGATTTTGCTTAAAGCAATTTTCCCCATATTTGACAACAAAACCATGTCTATTTGCTTTTTTCTCTTCCAAAGTCAATCTATTGACATATTTGTTCTACAGAAGACATCTGAGAAGATTTTTATTAAACCAAATGAATGAGTAATGTGGAAAATTCAGGCATTATAGTGGGATTAGAGAAACATTTTTGGCAGAGGATGGGTTGTGGGCAACCATTTTATTATGCCATTTAGCTCGGTTTACTCCTCTATTTATTGATGTCTGGTACTGTAAGTGTATAATTATTTAGTGTTCAGTAAATGCTAAGCCATATTAAATGATAATGCTAAAATTAAGAATGTGCATGCTATTTGTCCAATCTAGATACAGGCTAGGCTCAAAGTATGATGTGACTTCAGCCAGGCTGAGGGTTCAATAGGCTCTAATATTCTTCAAAGATGTTATCATAAGACTTAATAGAACTAGAAACAGAACATGAATAAACCAATATGACTGTATTGGAGATTTTTCCGACTGTCAACAAGTGTTTCGTTGACTGTTCCAGACTTTTAAAAGTGCTGTAACTTCAACATCCGAATCTCCTTTTTGTGTGCATAATAAACATTCCTGCTTTGTGTAATTTTAACTAGACCAAACGATGCTTACACTTCCCAGATACCAGCTGTTGAAGCAGCAACTTTCAAATGATTTTGCAGATCGGCAAACACATTATATCATTGTGTGTTTTGCAGCTGTCTCTTCAGTTAGCCTGGTTTTGCTTTTTGCAGAGTAACTTGTGTACAGTTACAGAAGAGTATTTGTTTTCCTCCAACAGTCTTGGCAATTAGTGCTTTCCTAGCTTCAGTTTTACTTCGGTGCAATAGGCACCCTGTATTGTGAACCGTTTATAAACCAAGGTAATGACTTGTGGGTTTTTAAAGAGTGCTTACTGCACCAAAAAAAAAAAAAAAAAAAAAAAAAAAAAAAAAAAAAAAAAAAAAGCTTTCTCCTGGCTTGAGTGATTTTAAAACGTTTAGTCAAATATTTGGGTGCCTATTGCGTTTAAGGCACTCTACGTGTTTTGCATCCACTGAGCAATACATAGTAGAAGTTAGTCGCGTCACAAGTAAATGGGAAGGTTATTCTAAGGAACACCAGTTTTCAAAGGCAAGAGAGCATATCCCTGTGATGCCACAGAGGGAAACTCAGCGAGACTAGAGCAGAGTACAAAATCAGAGTATCTTATGGTAGGCATGCAAGAAGTAGATTGCAGAAAGCTATGCTAAAGAGTTTGGAATGGAATTGAATTTGGAATGAATGGAAATCCTTTGGAGGATTCTTCTTTTTTTTTTTTTCAGGGGTATGTGAAGATCAGATTTGTGTTCCTGGTTAAAGATCAAACAGTATAGTAGAGAGAATGAACTATAGGCAATCACTTTGGGTGCAGGGAAATGAGTAAGCATACTATTGCCTAGTTATATAACAATAGATTGGCAAAACTGGATAGTAGAGACAGTGAGTCCTAGTTAGTTTTCTTAAATGAATCTATTAGCTGATGTACATATATTAGATAGAGGACGACAGCATTTTAGAGCTGGAAGATCCACTAATCTAAGCCCATTGTCCAAGATATGAAAACTAAGTCTTGGACCAATTGAATAATCTTGATAAAAGCTTTAAAGCTAGATAGTATCAAAGCTAGAATCAAAATCCACATCTCTAAGGATACTTTGCTTTACATTATCTCTCCTTTTTTTTTTTTTTTTTTTGAGATGGAGTCTCCCTTTGTCACCCAGGGTAGAGTGCAGTGGCACGATCTTGGCTCCCTGCAACCTCTGCCTCCCGGGTTCAAGCGATTCTCCTGCCTCAGCCTCCCAAGTAGCTGGGATTACAGGCATCTGCCACTGCACCTGGCTAATTTATCTCTCTATTTTTATTTTGTATTTTATTAACTTTATCATTGAGCCTTAACTGCATAGATTAAAAGAGTAATTTCTTTTAATATAATTATACATTGCTAAAATGAGGTCTCATAGCAGAAGAGAAATGTTTAATGGCAGCTTCGTTTACCTCTTGCTACTTGACTTTGAGCAATGCATTCCTTTAGACTCAAAATCTGCTTTTTATTATTTACCAGTCTCCCTTATCTGTATTATTCAGTGTGCAAGTGTTGATCTCCATCTATGTTCCAGGGACTGTAGCAGGTGTTGGGTAAATAATATGTGGAAAGCTCTATCCTTGAGGCTGCTATGGTGTTGGAGAAATAGACAAGGTTGTGGGTGGCTCTGCAACCACAGTGGCAGGACGTCCTGCCCTTCTGGAGAGTTCAAAATGGCTTCCTGGACGTGAAACTTGATTAAGAGCAGTGCCAACATCATCGTTTCAAATTATCTGGAAGTGTACATTTAGGAGCAAATGTACAAAGCTATAAAAATATTCATAATTCCTTTTTACCCCTAATACTTGACTCTTGTGCTTGGCTCTGACATGCTTACTCTGAAACTCTTCTGGAATTGGCTTTGTGTGTAGACAACAGATCAGTTCTTAGATCAGAAAGTAGGTAAACTGGCATGATGTTGGATTTTGGCTAGTTCTAACTATTAAGTAGTGATGACAAGGGTACTCAGTCTGAAGCATTTATTTTTTATTTTAGACGACACTATCTTAATCTCAAAAAGATATCCTTTGACTTGAACACCTTTCCCCAGGTTTAAACTGTAATTGAGTTAAAAAAAAAGTCAAACATTCTCAGTTTCAGGAAGATATTACTGCTGTCTAAAACCTACTAAAACATATTTTGCCTATCCAAAAGGCAAAATATGTCTCTGAAGGGAACATGAGCACGTTGGCAGAAAATGAAGCTATTTATAGATCTTATTTTTTTTACTCTCTCATTCCTTAGTTGTTTTTATTGGTCTTATTTAAGATATGGACATTTTTAATATATGTACACACACAAACATATATATGCACAAACATACATACACATACATGCTATGAAATACTCTATAGCTAAGTGAAACATGAGACGTCTCAGCATGTGAAACTGTAATAATCTCATTCAGTTACCTTTTGCTAAAGTAGACTTTAGTCTTTTGCATTTCTATTATTTCTTTCTTATTACTTTTCTTTGTTTATTCTAACTTTCTTGTTGTCTGCCTTGCTTTAATCATTTTGTTTTTTCTCTTTATCTCCTGAGCAGGCAAACAAACCTCTGGGCAATGTGGTCTTGCAGCTCAGAACAGCAAAGAAAAAAAAAATATTTAACCCGATAACTGCAAAGAAGAAACTGTGTTTCCTGGGAGAGGAATTATTGCCAAAGTAGATGCAAGAAAAATCAGCTCTGGCAGAGACAAGGAAGAATTACACATATCTCTTAAGTTTATACTTCCTAGATTTCGATCACAGCGATAGTAGCAAAGATGTGAAACACTTCATTTCTATAGTATCTTAAGTAGGCCAGGTTCAGTGGCTCACGCCTGTAATAGCAAGCACTTTGAGGTGGAGGATTGTTTGAGGCTAGGAGTTCAACACTAGCCTGGGCAACATGAGTCCTCTTCTCTTTTTATTTTTATTTTTTATATATATTATACTTTAAGTTCGAGGGTACACGTGCACAATGTGCAGGTTTGCTATGTATGTATACATGTGCTATGTTGGTGTGCTGCACCCATTAACTCGTCATTTACATTAGGTATATCTCCTAATGCTATCCTTCCCCCCTCCCCCCACCCCACGACAGGCCCTGGTGTGTGGTGTTCCCCACCCTGTATCCAAGTGTTCTCATTGTTCAGTTCTCACATATGAGTGAGAACATGTGGTGTTTGGTTTTCTGTCCTTACGATAGTTTGCTGAGAATGATGGTTTCCAGCTTCATCCATGTCCCTACAAAGGACATGAACTCATCATTTTTTATGGGTGCATGGTATTCCATGGTATATATGTGCCACATTTTCTTAATCCAGTCTATCATTTTTGGACATTTGGGTTGGTTCCAAGTCTTTGCTATTGCGAATAGTGCCGCAATAAACGTGTGTGCTTGTGTCTTTATAGCAGCATGATTTATAATCCTTTGGGTATATACCCGGTAATGGGATGGCTGGGTCAAATGGTATTTCTAGTTCTAGATCCTTGAGGAATCGCCACACTGTCTTCCACAGTGGTTGAACTAGTTTACCATCCCACCAACAGTGTAAAAGCGTTCCTATTTCTCCACATCCCCTCCAGCACCTGTTGTTTCCTGACTTTTTAATGATCGCCATTGTAACTTGTGTGAGATGGTATCTCACTGTGGTTTTGATTTGCATTTCTCTGATGACCAGTGATGATAAGCATTTTTTCATGTGTCTTTTGGCTGCATAAATGTCTTCTTTTGAGAAATGTCTGTTCATATCCTTTGCCCACTTTTTGATGTGGTTGTTTTCTTCTTGTAAATTTGTGAGTCCTCTTCTCTATTAAAAAAAAAACTTAATTAGAGATTCTAATGATACAGAGAGGAAGATCAAATAAGTCAAAGCAATACTATTGAGAAATATTCAAGACATTTATGTTTTAAGGTAATTTGTTTATTTTGCCAAAAGCAATACATAATCATTTGATCAATCATATAAATCTGCTACAATTTTTGTACTATATTTTAATGTTTAATATATAACTTGAATTGTGCTACTCCCTATGAAGTTTTGCTAAAATATTTAACTATTATTTTACAAAATGTATTATTTTGCAAAATGCAAAATCTTTTTCTTAGAAAAATGAGTTGCTTACTTAGTTTCTTTTGTTGGTCTTATTGATTTTTTTTTTTGGCCAAATATTTTAGACTTTGTGTGGCCCAGATGATAAGTTATCATTTCTCATAGGAAGTCATATGGCCTAAACCAAAATAAAAGAATAGGAAGTCTATGAGACAAAGCATGGAAGTCATTTAGCATAGGTAATACCTAGGAAGGCCTCATTGGTTACTTCTTACCAGTCCTGCAAGTTTTACTGTTTCTGCTTGTGAGAGTAGTCATCTGCCTTCCATCATCAATGCAGGCATATATTGGATTTAATAACATTGGCTCTTTTGCCTATTGAATTGTATATTGCTGACATCAAAACCCCTCCTAATAATGTTTTTTTTTTTCTTTTCTCCTTAAAATATTGGCTCTGGGAGGACACTTACCCAATTTTCTTTCATTTAATTTGGCAGTAAGATGCTAACGGTCCTTTTTTATTGACAGAAGCAATAACAATTAATACAACTTCAGTGCATCATTAATTGACATGTTTTGTCCATATGTTGTTTCAAATCTCTTTAAGAAACAAATGATGTCCATATTTGAGTTAAATACAATGGTAGATATACTAAGTTAGAGGTGTGTGCATGTGTGTGTCAGCCAATACTTTGAGTGTTAGAAATGTTTTCCTATTCATTATTTTTTGAATAAACAAGTAAATGCTAGTTAAAGCTATTTGATGCTGTGACTGTTTAGCTCCTTATGCAAAAGACAGGTCAACACCATTGGATTTGTTGAGTTGACTGTGCTTTCAGCATTATGCCAAGCAATGACCCAGGATGCATGTCTTAGCTCTGACCTTAACCTGCAGTTACTTCTCAATGAAGCTCTGATGCCTTTGTCAAGTACTTGTACTTTATCCATAGATTAGCTAATTTTCAAGTTGTGGGGTTAATCTTTATCTGTGTTACCTTTAAACTAAATACTTACTGTTCCCTAAAGCACTTTAGTGCTTTAGAGAACATGCTGGAGTGAACCTCCCTGCCTGAATCTGTTATGTCATGACCCTTCATTATAGACTCTTTTGAAGATGTGAGGCAGTTTTATATTAAGCAAAGATTATCAGAGAAGCCTGCTTTATGGAAAGAATCAACCCAATGTACATGACATGCACCAGTGTTTCTCTTTGCCAAAGGGAACACACTAGTTATTCACATTAGAGATGGCCTTGAGTTACTATAGTCAAAATACTCCACTTTGATCTGTATTTTCTTTAATTCAGTATAAACTTTTGTGGAGCATACATCTGAAAAGTCCATGCTGGCACTCAGAGAGTTACTCTTTTAGCTTATGAGACAGAGTGATATATGTTGCACGATATTTTTGTGTTTAGAATGGTCATCTATGGAATGAGATTACAGAACCAATTTTCTTTAATTTAAAAGACAAAAAGTATTCAACCTACTTGAAACACATACAAATATGTTAAAATAAATAAAAATAATTATTTATGTGTACTTGCACACACAAATAGATAAAATATTACCTTGACATATTTTATTATAGCATAACTTGCATCAGTATATATATATATGCATATACATATTGGGGCATATTTGTTCATAAATTCTTAAAGTTGCCTGGTTATGAATGCTCTGTCTTAAATGAGTTTAATATGTCATTATTTCACTATGAGAAATGCATGAGTTATTCACATTGGTTTATCACATATGGAGTTGAAGGAGTCTATTTTACTTCTCTTTCAGGATCATACAAATAGTTCATTTATATAATCACAAAATGGAGATCCACTCCATGATTAGCCCTGCCCATTAATATTGAATTTTCATCACTGTTATTCTTTATGTGAGTTCTTAAATATAACCCTTGTAAGGGCTATAGAATATACATTTGAAAGGATTATAAACTGTGATAGTAGAAAATTCTGAGAGAATTATACGAAAGTCTTCAGTGAGGATTCACTGGAGATAGCTGGGTTGTGTATCTCCCCTTGCCCTAGCAGGATATCATGCATTTTTACTTTACGTATTTTGTCTCAGAATGAGTAAAAGACATACCTTAGAGTAGGATGCAACAGTGTTTTCGGATAGCACTAACTTAGAAATAAACTGGGATTGTAAATGCAAATGTATTAGAGAACCATTTTGCAAATCTCTTGCTTGTAAGAAATTTCCCATATTTTTGCCCCATGTCACCCATCCATGGTGATCAATACTCATCCTTAAGCCTTCAGGTTTTGTCTTATATCAGGTGTTCATGGAACAATGTATGTTTACTTTATCTATCTCCATCCTGATTGATCATATACTGCTTACCTTCACTCTTTTTAGACTAAAGTCTTTTTCTTCCCTATTTATTTGTTCCTCTGACACTATTTTTCTATGCAATTTTGTTTGAGGCTTTCTAGTAGGGGAGAATAGGTCTACATTATTGTTTATAATCTCTTCTGGTCATTCCTTGCTTTTGTTTTTAGTTGTATTACTGCAGTTAATATTTATGTTTACTAATATGCTTATGCTTAATCCCAAATGAATACTAATATGATTCATTACAGTGTACAGTATGTCAAGATGACTGGCAGGTATCTGATTCCTAAATACTATAATGAGAAGCTTAGGCCTATAGTACTTAGACTACTGTTATTTCAGCACTTACTACAATCAGTAGATTTTTAGGCACATTTAAGAGATTTATAAACTGACTGAGGTTCCTAGGTCACTGTTTATTTTATGGAAATAGAGGCAGGATTTATGGATAGAAAAAATCAGAAAAATGCTTTTTTTAACCCATGAAATTAGAGTAAAATAATTTTTATAAATAATCTTTAATATTTAGACTTTGGTTTTGTAGATAAATTCTGTGTTTGAGAAAAAAGCCTTTCGTGGGTTGGTGTTGGGAAGCAGTCCTGGGGAGGAAACATAATATCCTGGCAAATGTGGCCAGTGGCCTGGAGAGTGCCATGCAAATTGAGAACTGAGAGCAGTTGTGGATGTGGAATGAATAGGGGTTTGGTCTGGGTGCCAAGTCAATGTAAGGAATGAAAGCTACATCCCATGAAGATAGTTTAGTGACAACTCTGGCTTTCAGCAAGTTGATGAAAAGCTTTATTATTCTATTTCTGCTGCAATTGCAGGAGTCCTTTCTGTCTGGGGGTTAAGCTTACCCAAGAGTATTACTTCATTTCCAAGTCTAAGCATTAGGTTCTGATACATGGTATGAAATTGTTAAACTCTGTGGATTTTAAATGGCCTTTTGAAATTATCTGTATCAACCGAGGTGATGTTAAGATACCCTGAGATCATTTTCAATTAATTCTACTTCAGCCGATGCTGAGAGGGAGCAGATAGGGAAATGCTGATCAATATTGCCATGGGGTATACATTTTATATATGAAATAATTACTTGTGTCACTGAACATGTGTTTGTCTCAAAGCCATATGAAATTGTCAGAATCTGTCCTTTTTTTCTGACTTCTTCCTTTATTCAATAACACTCAATGGTCTTATATCATTCTTAATGTGAGATTGACTTTTGTCTCTAAGGAATGTAAAAATTAGCCTGATTTTCTGAAGGAACTCATCACAGGCACTGGCATTCCCATACCTCTCTTCCAACTGAGTTCTTGTTTGCTTGACATAATTGTGAGCCCCTTGCTTCCTTTGACCCCCAGGTTCCCCAATCCACTCAAACTGACAATGCCTTTGGCTCTCATTTTTTTATCCTAGTGCATCTTGCCTTTCCTGAGCTTGCTGTCCTGTTGGCAACTAGACTGCTGTCTTTGTTGTTGATAGGACGCAAATTGGGAAATACAAGGACAAAAATTTTAACCTGCTCCATTACCCAATAGGTTTGGTTTTTTAAATCTGTATTTTTATTTCATACAAGATAATTTGTGTTGTGACATACCTATATGGTAATGACTGTTTGGTGGATATTTTCAATGTTGATTTTCCAGAGTTGTCTTAGAACAAAAGTGTTGGCATTATTCTCTAGGCTGGTAAATATGTTGTGCTTCCATTTATGTGGTTTTAAAGCATAACTTACGATATTTGTCCAAATGAAGAAACATCTTTGTTTTTATCTAACAGGAGCTGATAACTTATTTCAATAGTGAATTTTTAAATTTATTTGACAAATACGATTAACATATTAAGTTCTGATTTTAACACCAAAAAAGAAAAAATAAAATAGGCCATATAATTTTGAGCATTTGTGAATTTTATGGAAATACTTTAAGTTTTAAAGTTTTTAAATAGGCCACATGTCTAGTATTAAAAATAGTTCACGTCTATTATTATTTAAGTCAAAAAATTACAGAAGTGGTCAAAGATGTGGAGAAAAAGGAACATATACATTATTAGTGGGAATATATATTAATACAACCCCTATTGAAAACAGTATGGAGATTTCTTCAAATAACCAAAAATAGAATTATCATTTGATCCAGCAATCCCATTACTGGGTATCTACCCCCACAAAACTAAATCATTGTATCAAAAATACCTCCATTCGTATGTTTATTGCATTACTATTCACAATAGTAAATATATGGAATCATGCTAAATATTGATCAAAGGATGACTGGATAAAGAAAATGTGGTGTATATGCATACCGTGGAATACTACTCAGCCAAAAGAGAATGAAATTATGTCTTCTGCAGCACCATGGAGGGAACTGGAGGCCATTATCTTAAGTGAGATAACTCAGAAACAGAAGTCAAATATCACATGTTCTCACTTACATGTGGGCGCTAAATAATGTGTACACATGGACAGAAAGGGTAGAGTAACAGACATTGGAGACTCAGAAGGGTGGGAAGATGGGAGGAAAGAGGGAGAAAAAATTACGTAATGGGTACAACGTACACTATTCAGGTGATGGTTACACAAAAAGCCCAGGCTTCCCCACTACACGATATAACCCTGTAACAAAACTGCACTTGCACACCCTTAATCTATAACAATGAAAAAAAAATTTAATTAAAAAAATAGGCCACATATTGTTTCAGCTGATGTTTACATGGAAAAATTTGAATCTCCCAAGGTCTCTGGAGAGATAGTGGAACTTCAAACATTTCAGTGACTGATTTTATAAATGCATATGTACATAAGTGTGTGTGTACATATATGTCTAACTTAGCATAATCAAAAACTAAGTCAAGGCTGGGTGCAGTGGCTCATGCCTGTAATCCAAGCACTTTGGGAGGCTGAGGCAGGTGGATCACCTGAGACCAGGAGTTCGAGAGCAGCCTGGCCAACAAGGTGAAACCTCATCTCTAAAAATACAAAAATCAGCCAGGTGTGGTGGCGGGCACCTGTAATCACAGCTACTCAGGAGGCTGAAGCAGGAAAATCAGTTGAACTCAGGAGGCAGAAGTTGCAGTGAGCCTGGATGGTGCCATGGCACTCCAGCCTGGGCAATAGAGTGAGACTGTGTCTCAAAAAAAAAAAAAGGTCAAAAGCTAAGCTATATATATATGTATATATACCCACCCGTATATGTACAAATATATGTGTATTTGGACATACATATATACACGAATATATGTATACATAAACATATATATACACATATATACATCTATATATTTGTCTAACTTAATCAAAAGTATACACTACAATTTTAAAAGATTAATTACAGCACACACATCAAATAGATATGTGTTGTGTGTTTTAGACTTATCATTTTATCTGTCTGATAAGTGGCTATTCATCCAGAAGACCTAATTCACGTATTAATTTCTCATCTTCTCACAGATAATTGTTTTCACCAGAGTTTTACCAAGACGCTTCATAATTGGGAGTAAGGAATAGGTTTTGAACAATTTAATTTTGAATCCTATGTCTGCTAATTACCAGCTGTTTGAACTTAGGATAATTATCTAATGGCTTTAAATCTTAATTTCTTCATCTGTAAGAGGATTAAATAATAGCTATCTAATAATACTAAATGACCCTTTTTGTGAGTGCTAGAAGACATCATACATGGTAAACACCTAAAGAGTACTCACCACATAAAGCTCATTCAATATTAATTCTGTTTTCATGGATGATGGTTATTATCACCATTGACTCAAGACTTTGGCATTTTTGTTTTAATCATTTGCTTCATGGCTTTACTTCCTTTACGGATAGCAATAATTGGCTATGCATTGATCTTTCCTCAGAAGCTAGCACATGTCAGAAACATAGTAGATATTTAATTAATTTAGGGTGAATAAATGAAGTATGCCACTTCTTTACAAAATGCCACCAGTGGGACTTGCCAGATACACATATGATCTTATTTTACTTCAATTTCATCATCACCTGTTCTAAAGCATCTGATCTGCACATGAAAATTAAGCTTTTTGGAAAATCACACCATTGCGGTTGGTACTGATTGCTTTGCCCAAATTATTTTGTCCTCCAAAATACACTGCTGATTCACATCTTTTTTTTCTTTTGCTCATGTAATTATTGATTACTTCTGTCTAGGATTGCCCTTGCCTGACTTACTTGTCTGATTCACTTACTCTTTCAAAACTCAACTCCAGTATTGCCTTACCTCAGACCCCAGTCTAGGTTTAGATGCTCCCACGTCATGCTCTGCTTCACCTACTTGTCATATGTTATGTGACCTTTCCTGTCATTAACTGATTTTGTCTCTTACTCATGAGACTGTATTCTTTTCAAGGTTGAGCACAGTTTCAGTGCCTCAATTATGAATGTTTTGCCAGAGAGTTCTTAGTTCCTTACTAGGATTCAGTAAACATGTGTTAAGCTGAACTGAATATTGTATATAGACTGTACATTTTCAATACAGTTTCTTGACTTGCATTCAAAAGGACAATTTTTATTTTTGCAATGGCCTACATAAAATGCTTCTTTGATCCCCTTGTAACTTTGCTGTAAAAACTGAACTCAAGAGATAAGTAGTTTTGAGGTTTTGGAAAAGGAAAGAAACAACGATTTGATTCTTCTTGAAAGGTGATCTCTCGTTACATATTTTTCCTATGATTTTAATGAGTGTTTTGCAAAAAAGTTTTGCCGGATCCTTATATTTTCTAGAAAACCTTTATTTCCTTACTCCTACTTCTACTTGGTTTTCTTAAAACATGACATTTGAATAAAATTTATGCCTTAGGAAAAATGTATTTCTTTTAAGCTATAAGGTTTCCAATATCATACTGGCATAGATTCAAAGGAGAGGTTCCATGTCAAATTTTGTACTTCAACAAGATCCTGTTCCATTCCAGTTCATTGCATCAGGCTATAGCTTTCATTTACAATTTTTTCTTTGAGAATGCTGTGAGTAAAATGTATGGCTCTTTTTCCATACCAGGAAAATCCTCTATAGAGTAGTGTATACTGGAAACACTTACAATAAGATATACTATGGATTTCCCATGTCTAACATTTGGTTCTCTGATGTTTATGGGCTCTACTGATCAGCCTTGTGGTAACTGGTTTTCTGACCATAATTTGAACAGAAAATGTTACTGAATTAATTGTTTTTAATCAAAGGAAAGTCAATGTAGTTTTTATAATACATTTTTACTAAGAGGGACCAATATCATATGTTCCCATTGGAATTAGACTCAATTAACCTATTAGTGTTAGATGAATAAATATCCATCCTCATACCCATCACACTGAGTACTTATTATACCCTACAGCCTTTGTTTAGAGATAGCATGCATTATCTTATTTATCAAAGTATCTAAAGTAACTATTATTATCCTTATTTTATAAACAATAAACAGAGGCACAGAAAGTTCAAAGTTACATTTGAATGAAATAACATGTTAAAAAAGTGAAAATAGGTTTTAATTTTTCATCCCAAGATGGTAAACACATGCTCATAACATAGGTCTGCATTGACCTCTCTGTACCTGGAGGCTGAGGTTGAGCAATTTATATTTCTAGACCAAACTTCTTGAAAATGAGCAAAATTATATTGCATTTATTTTCCTGCTATTCGTTACATAATAGGAACACAATTAATTTTTGTACATGGATCATGAGCATGGTTCAAGGTTTCCAGCTCTGACCCTAAATACTTTTCCATAATCATCCTGCTTCTGTTCCATAAGTGTATACACACACACAAACACACATACACAAATACATATATATACACCTCCACTCTTACTACTGTTCTTTCTTTGTCCATGGTGCTGAAAGCAGGAAGCTGTTCCATAAAGAATAATGACAGAAATTATAACAATAAAAAGGTGCTGTACTTATCAACCATCAAAATGATTGATGTTAATCATATATTGTGCATAACATAGAGATATTTGTATTTCTTGGTATATTACCCTAAATTCTCAATATAAAGATCAAAAGAACTTAATAATTAGGAGAATAAAATAATCTTAAATATTGTTAGTCACACTTTGAGAAACCAAAGGTTAAAAGACTAGCCAACATCTCACAGAGAGCTTTGAATTGATTGCAGCTGACTGCAAATATGCTGACTAATCATCATGCCCTTTAAAAATACTATCTTGCCTGGCTTTTATGTTAGCCTAGAGAAAATTGTCATGGAAAAACGTAAATGGCTAAATATTTTATTCAAATTTATCACCTGTCATCAACAACTAGAAATGTGTGAGCCAGTTATTCACCTAACTACATGCTGTGGTAGGATGATGGCAGTGATTATAACAAAAACAACTATCATTTATTGAACACTTACTGTGATCTTTATAAGGGTCAGCTAATTTAATCTTTACTTCAACCTCATGAAAAATAAAATTCTTATTTTGGAGTTACAGAACCTCGTACGTGGGGAGATTTAGTTGCCTGTTTTCCTTGGTATTGGAGCGGAGTTACTGTTCCAGACCAGATTATCTACACCAAAGTCTATACTCTTAATCATTATTCCATATCACCTCCTTCATTTTATATGCTCATTGTTAGTAGCTATCAAAATTGTAGGTATTGTATTGCTGTGACTAAAGTCTGTCTTTATAAGTCAATGTGAAGCAGTGATACAAAAAAATAGTATATTTCCAATTAGTTACCTCGTGTAGATCTTCCGTGTGACCTTACAAAAGATACCTTGAGTTTAATACTATCTTAAGAAAAATAAATTCAGGATCAGCATGGTGTCTCACACCTGTAATCCCAGTGGTTTGGGAGGCTGAGGTGGGAGAATTACTTGAGGCCGGGAGTTTGAGACCAGCCTGGGCAACAGAGTGAGACCCCCACCTCTATAAAAATAAAAATTTAGAAAAGGAAAATAAATTCAGAAAAAATTGCACCACAAAGTCGTTTGTTTGCAGACAATTATGTATTATGTAGATATAACCAATCTTTGACAGACATGTCACCTACACTTTGGAAATTATTAAACTTGCCTAAACTTGTAGTTCGTTTAGTTGATATTGCTGAAAACAAAACAAATCACTACTGTGCCTTTGATGATTCTTGAGAAGTTCAAAAGGGAAATACAACAATAGTTTACTACTGCTATGCCATGCACTGAACTACATAGTTCACAGAATTTACTTTTAATTATCATATACCTTTTGCTTTCTATTTCATATGTATACATATATTATATATTCATATATAATTGTTTTAATGTTCATTTATAATATTTATTTATATGTAACTAAAATATTATATAGTTAATCAGTGGCAAAGCCAAAATTGTAATCAGTGTATTTTGATTATAAAACATTAAAAATATTAACTATATCAGAAGTTACAAACTGTTCAATTCAGTACAAATGCAATATTTGTTGCATTTATATTTCCACTTTTTTTTGCCCAGAGTGTGTATTTTGTAGATGTTGCAGTTGTTAGAGTTTGTCCATAGTATTTTTGAATTAAAGTATGTCACAAAGAAATTAAGATATTTTTCTCTTGAAATATTAGCCTTTCTGGCTGGGTTAGGCTCATATTCATGCATAGATGTATTGACTAAATCTAGGTGTACTTTAAATGAGAATGTTCTCTTTAGTGTACTGTAGTCCCCACCTGGCTCACTTCACTCATTTGTATTAGCATATGTTCCCTGTAGGAATTTAGGTTTGTTGCTTTTGCGTTGTACTCAAATGCACTAAAGCAGGGTTCAGCAAACCATGGCTCATGTGGAACAGCCTACTTTTGAATATAAGTTAAGGATGGTTTCTGCACCATTACAAGGTAAAAGAAAAGAGAGTTAATAATAAAAGGGAATGTGACAGTAACTATACATGGTCCCCAAAGTCTAAAAGATTGGTAGCATTATTCAATACAATCATGGACACTAGAAGAGATGGCAATTAGCCTGGCCGTCTTGGGCAAAATTAGAGCCTTTGAGGCTTTGTTTCTGTTTTTTTTTTTTTTCTATGAACTAAGAGAAAACCATGGTCTATAAGATATTTCTGGAGGCGAAACTAATAACCCCACATGGACAGCTGATTTCTGTGTTACTTCTGCTTTTAAAGCCAGAT
Organism: Pongo pygmaeus; assembly: GCF_028885625.2. Taxonomy (NCBI): domain Eukaryota; kingdom Metazoa; phylum Chordata; class Mammalia; order Primates; family Hominidae; genus Pongo; species Pongo pygmaeus. Next base: position 30,012,131 of record NC_072384.2, on the reverse strand, counting down.
TGGGCATCAAAGGATTGCCTGAACTGTTCATTTGGAGCTATTTGTTTGAAGCTGATTAGTGAAAATGCTAAGTGTAAGTAAGCAATGTTACTTAAAGTCTAGGATTTGGAGAGTTTTTTCACCAGAGGAATCTGATTTAGCTGATTGGAAGGGTACACGGATAGATTTCTTGTTAGTAGGAATTTAGGAACACAGGGGAGAGCAGGTTTAGTAACACAGGCATGCTGATTATGAAGAGTGGTACCACTTATGGGGGAAGAACTCTAATATCTTTAGAGTAAATGAGTAAAGAGGGCCTGGAGATGAATTTGATAATGCATACCTCACCCAAAGGTACTAAAACAGGGAGAAATATAACAAGTAGCATTGTGCTCACCCAACCAGAGATGTCTCTAGCTCAATCAGTTCAGCCATGACTTCCCATTGGTAATTTGGTTTGAATCATAATTGATATGATTTTGCCGTGTCCCCACCCACATTTCATCTTGAATTCTCACATGTTGGGAGGTAATTGAATCATGGGGCAGGTCTTCTCATGCTGCTTTCCTGATAGTACATAAGTCTCATGAGATCCATTGGTTTTAAAAAGGGGAGTTTCCCTGCACAAGCCCTCTTCTCTTGTCTGCTGCCATGTGAGACATGAGTTTCACCTTCCACCATGATTGTGAGGCTTCCCCAGCCACATGAAGCTATAAGTCCAACAAACCTCTTTCTTTTGAAAATTGCCCAGTCTGGGATATATCCTTATTAGCAGCATGAAAATGGACGAATACAGTAATCTTTGACTATTAGAGTAGAAGACATTCAAAAGCAATTTAGTGCATCTTCATCTCATGAACAGCATTAAAAAAAAAGCAAATAAAATGGTCATAAAATTTAATTAATTTGCCCAAATTTGTCCTGAAGAGTCAGCATTAGTATCTAGATATCCTATTGCAGATTTGGGGCTCTTTTTATTACATTGTCTATAATTCCACTGACTTTTTTTCTAAAGAGCATTATTAAAAAAATCAGTTGCCGATTGCTTTTGAGTAGCATACCGAAAGAACAAAGGTCTTAGGATTGGATAATCAATGTAATGAATATTTATAAGACTATTTGTAAATGCATTTTGACTAATACAAATAGATCTGGTAGCAATATTGTTTCATAACATATATCTGTGAATGGTGTTTTAGTATCTTAGGGGTTGGGGCTTCCTTGTTGAGGACTCAGCTAAGTAAGAAAACCAGTGCATTATTTTTGGACTCAGAATAGACCAATGTGAAGCTTTTAACAAGAGTAAAGACAGCAATAAGAGGGTTGAGCTATTTCAGCTTTTCCCTCAAGTAAGTTTTAACTTTTGCTTAAAAACATTAATTTTAAGGATGTCTATTTTGTTTTTGAGGCACTGTGCCACCAGGTTATTTATTCAAACAATTAATGATTAATTTACTATTTTCTGCCAATGAAAGAGCTAGGATCCATAGGTTTCATTATGGCTGTGTCAGTTGCTCTTTATGGAGACTTTGGCAAGTAATTTAAATTCTGAATCTAACAAATTTCCTAAGAATGGATTAACTAGTTGTTCTAGGTACATACTGTAAAGTAATGTAGGAAACTAAAATTTAGATAAGACATATTTGGTTTGACGAACTGTAAGGAGTGAATAGTTTTAATAAACTGTGTTCAGGATAATGTGAGTGTAAGATATGTTCAGCTGAAAATAAAGAAAATGATTAAACAAAAATATGAAATAAACAACAACAAAAAGGAACCAGTAAATGAAAATGCAGTCCAGCAGCAACAATATGCTAGAAAGTTGGAGGAAACCCTGAAAAGTGGAAAGCTGTTGGGACCAGACTAATGGGAAAAAGTACTGAAGGGGAAAGTTGGAATCTTTTCTAAGAAAATGGTTAACAGCATGCACAAAGATGTCCTGGAATGTTTATCATATCAGTACGAGTCATAGAATTTGGAAGCAAACTTTTCTTTCACCAACATGTCTTGTTGTAATAAATCATGATATATCAATACTTTGGAACAACATTATGTAACCATTAAAATGATGTTACTCAATTATATCTATTCATATCAAAGCTGCAAAATCACACTTAAATTATTCAATAAAAATTGATTTAGTCCCTTCTAGGCATTGGACACAATTATGTGTACTAGAGGTTCAATGATAAACTCAAAGTAGTCCTGCTTTGAGTTTATTGTCTATTAAATAGAAAACAGTCATCAAGTACATATGCAGATTAGTGAGTGTAAAGTTACAACTGTGAAAACCTTCTTAAAATAAAAGCTTCATCTTAAGGAAGTGTGCAAAGTGGGATCCGGATCTAATTGGGGATTTGAATGGACTTTCCTGAAATCTGAAGGATGAAAGAATTGAGTTAAATATGTGAAAG